>NC_088417.1:32066330-32363830 GCF_034236695.1 Oncorhynchus nerka | reverse complement strand
CACACACAGGGCCACACACACACACAGGGCCACACACACACAGGGCCACACACACACACACACACAGGGCCACACACACACACACAGGGCCACACACACACACACAGGGCCACACACACCACACACAGGGCCACACACACACACAGGGCCACACACACACACAGGGCCACACACACACAAGTTTTGGTTCTACCCAGGGACCATGGTTGTGCAACACACAAAAGACAGGTTACACAGCATGCAGTGGATCCTTTGACCCAGCTGTCCAGTAAAGGTCAACTGGAGAAATGACAACAGGCTGTGTGAGAGCTGAACTCTGCCTCATGGAGGGATGGATGGTAGAGTTGTAGGTCGCTATAGATGCCCCTCTGGTCTCTGCTTAGTTATACATTTACAGTCCAGAACATCTCCTTAGCCTAGACCAAGCCAGTCACAAACTAGGTCCATTATTTAGAATGACGACTCAACAAGGAGCCAATCAGAGAGCGTGGATGCTCCGACACCATGTTTGGGCCCATAAAGCTCTGGTCACAATGTGTGCACTACATAAGGAATAGGGTGCCATTTGGGGCGCAAGGACAGAGTGATGCTGAGGCTAACCAGAGCAGGTCACACTGCAGGCTCACTGTCAGCCTCAGTCTGGACTATAGCTAAACACACAGATGACACCATCGGGCTCAACCACGCGTACAACTGTCTGTCATGATGAAACAAGAGTTGGGAGTCTGCTGCCAATGTCCGATTTAGTTTCACGTCAAATGTCCGAGCAGGAGGACCCTGAGGATAACCTTGTTGTTATGGCCATGAAAACAGTCAAATGTACCACTGGCAATGACTGGCATATGTACCCGAATAGAGGTAGAAATAATATATTCAGTTAAATCAAATCAACAAAACAGGCACATACTGTAACTTCTATATATGCACACTGAATTGAAACGGACAAGACGGATCTATATTTGACTGTTAGTTGAATCACAGACAAATCCAGATCATAGCCACAGCGAGTAGGTTTACACGCACAGGAACCATTCGATGTAGGCAGATTATGCAAGAATGTGAATTTACACCGATTAAAACACCTGCTTTTCTGAGCGCTCTCTCAAATGAGTAGGACATGCAGACACCTCAATGGGGGTTCCAGCGGATGTATTGATCTGTGTACGAGTCAGCACCAGGCGAGTGAGTGAGCCGCCCTCCTTTAGCGCAAACGAAGTGAGTTCGGAAAAACAAACGTCGTTTTACACAAACTTTCATACTTTCATACATCCCGAACTCCGAATCAAATGCGCTTCCCAGAAATAACATGGTCGCTGTAGTGGAATGTTTATTTTGAATAGACGACTTTCCACGTTTATCAGAGTGCCATCAGGTAGCCTGATTTCAGATGTGTCCACGGAGACAGGGTCATTAGGGACATCGCTATTCTTGCAATGTAAACGTCGGAATTAAATTACTATATGAAAATCTGACTAGCCACGACAAATCGCATTATTGTGTGCGTGGAACCGTACTCACAGCCAGTCCCTCAGAGACTCAGACTGAAGAACAGCAGCGTTTATCTCCAGCTTCAGACTATGTGGAACCTGGAGGGCAGAGTGCACTTTCTAGGAGACTATAAAGGGGAAGCATTCCTAGTAGGAGACCGGCATAGTGGTCCTAAAGCCTGGGGCACTGTGGCGCCCTCTGCTCACAAACACTGCTGTGTGTCCAACCATGAGTGGACGCCCTGTTTTTGGGGGAACGGGTCAGAGAATGACGTCTGTAGAAGTGGATCGGGGCACAGAGAGACATCTGCAGCTGTAGCTGAGAAGAAGTGCCGACCGACCAAACCACTGGGCACGCGCACACACACACACACACACACACACAACCTTGTTGAGGCAAGAGGTTCCACAAACCGCTAAAGAATTTGTGACGTGACGCCAACGATAGATCCTTTATGCACTTCATGGAGGATTCAAGAGGACGCACATTCTCAACTTTGCAGATAGTTCTGAATAGAGGTAGATTCACACACACACACACACACTTTGGAAGTCATTGGAAGCACATGTTATTCCACTATGTCATCAATCAATTAAAAATCCAATCCTAGCCTGGTGGGTTAACAACTGCAACCACTCAACGGCCAGCATGATGACATGGGCGAACGGACTGAAACAAGCTTATGTAATTACTTGATTAGATGTGTGAAACCACTGGTCTGTAACACTGTTGTATTGGAAACATTACAATTCCCTAAAGTAGATTTAAATTAATATATCCACAGCCGGCATTCCCCAATTCTCCAGAGCATGACACAACAACAATGGCACGACTACAATCGACAGCTACAGCAGTTCATAAAGAGACTAGCCATCTAGATCCCCTTAGAAAAGGCTTTTCTGAATAACAGAGGTCAATGGAAACGCCTCAGTATATTGCTTAGCGGTCAATGGAAACGCCTCAGTATATTGCTTAGCGGTCAATGGAAACGCCTCAGTATATTGCTTAGCGGTCAATGGAAACGCCTCAGTATATTGCTTAGCGGTCAATGGAAACGCCTCAGTATATTGCTTAGCGGTCAATGGAAACGCCTCAGTATATTGCTTAGCGGTCAATGGAAACGCCTCAGTATATTGCTTAGCGGTCAATGGAAACGCCTCAGTATATTGCTTAGCGGTCAATGGAAACGCCTCAGTATATTGCTTAGCGATGGACCTAGTTCTTAGAGGATGACGGTACATTTCGCAGACACCGAATCTCGTCGACGAGGTTAAGAGACCTATTACGACAGAGATGACCGAGCTCAATTCAAATCCAACTCAAATTCTGCTGTCACTAATAATATCCCTCCATAGAGGTGGCTAGCTACCGTGGCTACAGCAGGTTGATATGCAGCAGCAGCAGAGACAGGAGACCAGCTCACTTTCTCCCTCTAAAAGAGACAAGAGGAATGGGGTTTGTTAGTTAGAGCATCTCTCTCTCTCTCTCTCTCTCTCCATCTATTTGTCTCGCCGACCTTCCTCGTGGAGTGCTCGGCACACCAACCAACCTAACGCCCAAAATAGATTCCTTGAACTCGCGTCAAAACGAACCCAGCGGTCCCTTGCTTGCTCCCGGCCTCTTTACTTCCTCCTCATTTTGCAACCTACATTCCCACAGTGAGTCAAGGTGAGGCTCTCACCATCTCTCAAAAACAAAAAGCAGTCTTTCACAGGCCTCAGATCAAAAGCCGATTCAAGTCGACAAGCATAAACATACCGACAAGCATAAACAAACCGACTGAGTCACGAGTGTCAATATCCAACACAAGTCAACAATTAAAAAAAAATTAAAAAAAGATCACGTGGCTGTCGCTGTCCCCTCTGACCGACTGAAACACAGCATTCACAAAAACGATGTCATGTGCGCTCACATGTGTACACAAGGAATGAGCGAAGTTGCCTCGCCAATAAGAATGACCCCAACGAGCTGCACGGAGACGACTACTGCCTAGAGGCTTTGCCTGGTCAACCCAGGGTTTCTTTGATGCGAAAGAGAAGAGGGGCTCACCGGTCTTTGATGGACATCTGTCTAGCTGACATGGCTTCGGAGAGCTCCATGTCCTCCTGCTCCGACTGGACCAGGCTGTGTGCGTGTCCCAGACCACTGCTGCGGTCCGTGTGAGAGTCCGCTCCTCCCAGCTCCTGAGACAGCTGTGTGTGTGGAGCGAGAGACACGCTGCTCCTTAGTGGCCCTGCTGCTACTGCTGTTCTCAGCGATGACACGCTGGGCTCCGGCAGCTCTGCGCACGCACACACACACACACATTAGGAGAGCTCCTAGCACAATCAATAACCAGCAGGCAGAGCAAAAGCCACATCAAACACACAATCATGTTGACATGAACGCACGCGCACACACACACACACACACACAAATCCACACTCACTTATCAAGAAGCTGGAAGCGGCTGACGAAAAGCGGCCACTAAGTGTTAAAAGCCTCAGCCTAGTTTCTCCTCTAGTTGTGTGAACTCTAACAGAGAACCTCCCTCTACAGAAGCCACAACGTAACACAGTCGACTAACCAGTAAGTGTTCCTCTCGCTCTTCACCTAGTTCTCCCTCTGTGGCCCCCTGGACACTACTAGCCCTCCTCTCCCAGTCTTTCTCTCTATGCCTCTCTGCATCTAGCAACTGGCCTCTCCCTCCCTCCCTCAGTCTGTCTGTCTTGACATATTTCTTCTGACTGGTCCGTGCCCTAGCAGACTGGGGGACAAGTCAAACGCTGATGCAGACTGATGAGACAAACCGGGGCGAGCCAGCTAGCGTCTACCCACTGTCAAATAAGGGAAAGCTTGAAGGGAAACCACAGCCAGTGTGTGTGAACATAATTTACAGACAACAGGAAATTTGTTTTTTTTTAACGAGAGATCAAGCCTCTGGTACGTGAAGTGTGGTAGTATTAGCTATGTTGACATGTGAGTAGTGTAGATGGATTTACTATACAACAGGAGCATAGAAGTGGGTGCACCAAGACACAGACAGCTAACATGATCTGTCGAATGACCGTAATGGGAAATTCATTCATAAGACTCACACACACACCAATGATCACTCATATGAGGGAGAGAGGAGAGAATTCATTTGAAGTGGATTTTGAAAAAGTATGAGTGAACAAGAGGCAAAGTGAGAGAAAGTGAAAGAAACAGAAAAGACATCTTTCCTACGGTCAGGCTTGTTCCCCTAGAGGTTTATCTTACCAGTGCTGACGACCTTTGACCCAAGACTGTCTGGGTCCTGCAGTTCTTGTGATAACGGTCTTAGATAGCCCGTCTGCTCCTGGTGCAGTCTCTGGTCCTGGCTCTCTGATCTCATCAACGAGCGCTGGGGCTCCACAGCCTCACCTCTCCTGGCTACACGCTGCACCTCCTCCCACTCCGTCCCCCCAGACCAGGCCGGAGGCTGGGGCAGGGGGGCCTGTCTGACAACTCCCTCTGGAGAGGGCAGCTTCCTCTTCCCTCCTCCCAGACCATGCTCCTCTTCTTGGGGGAGGACTGTGGTCGTGTCAGCCTGGTGGCTCTGGAGATCCAGAGAGGCCTGGTGGTGGGGGCCGGGCACAGACTTCCAGACGGCACTGAAGGGTTCTGTGATCTGGGTGGGAGGACTGGTGTGCCGGGGGATGGAGCTCTCGTAGTACCCAGGGTTGGGTGCAGCGAGAGCGGCCTCGGCGGGGCTACCCCCGCAATCCCTGGCCAGGTGGATGTCCCCTGCGTGGTCTGTGGAGACCGTGGCCCCAGGTCTGAGAGCTGATGAGGAGAGCTGGTCGAACCTGGCCCCGGCTTGGATCTGTGTGGAGGGAAAAGCGGGAGCGAGACAGAGGGGGAGGAAGGAAAGCGAGATAACAGAGAGAGCGAGTGATCAAAGAGAAAGAGGGGGAAAAAAACAAGGTCAGCAGGAGAGGGCGAAAGTTCACTCAGCAGAGGCGCTTGTCCACCCGGTAACAGAGGCAGCAAGGCTACCAGACAGACAATGGATCTCTAGATAATCACGCTGACTAATCACAGTGACACTCATTGCACTTCCTGCCCGTGTGGTTCAAAAGAACTGCAGTCTGGCTAGCCAATCACAGCCCACATCACAAAGCCATGCCCGACCAGTCATGTCGCCCGCCACCCCACCCCCCCTGACAACCACAAAGCACAATGAGTCCAGGGTCATATTCACTGGTAACCAAAAAGAAGCAGACCGAAACAGGGAGTGACCTAAGATCCACTTGTTTTCGTTTTTGGTTGCAAAACATTTTGCTACAGTCTGCACTAATGAACAGAACCCAGATACAGCCAACATTCTGAAGGGCAGGATGAGTTCAGCCACCCACTCTCGCTCTCTATTCACAGAATCATGCTCCAAGAATAACGCCGAATCAGTCTTTTCAAGGATGAGGAGATACTGACGCAATCATCCATTCATTTAGCATTGATCCAAAAATGTCACTTCTCAACTGACAAAAATCTGATTAAAAAAAAAAAATCAACAAAAAAATCTGATGTTACTCAATAAAGCGAACACCTCAAGATGTTCCCTTTTAAGAAGAGTCTCATCTTTGTGGTGACATCATTTCCACATCCTGTTGTGGTCTGAAGATGTTCCACACATGTATTATGATTACTCAGCGGACAGCATCAAGTTCAAGGACGTTCCTCATCTTCTAAGTCAAAGGACAGATGGGGGGAATCTGGTTTTTGACTGCGTTGAACCTTAGAGTTCCTGTGCTTCAACCCTATAATGTATGGCGTACTAACCAGTCCAAGAAGTCCATTCTTTCGTCCCGCTCTTTCAGTCACAACAACCTTGTTTCCACAGTGACTGGTGGGAGATGAACCCTGCCTGACAAATACCTGCATTCAGTCCATCCCTCCATTCAGAGAATGAACCAGGGAGCAGCCCTTTGTCCTCCTCTCCTCCACCACAGCGGGTTCTTTCATGCCAAAGAGCAGCTCAGTGAAATAATGGGAATGCGGTGCCATTTGGGACTAAGCCATTCCCAGCCTTCGTCCGCACATCACACAACAATGTCTTCGTCACAGGCCAATGAAGAACGAGCAGCAGAAGCCACACGTGCGTATTGAATCAGTGCGTATTGAATCAGTGCGTATTGAATCAGTGCGTATTGAATCAGGCTTTTCTTCAAAAGCTTCTAGGGCATGCGATGCCACTGTACTCCACTTTCAGACGAAGCAGCCCCGGATTAAATCAGAAGAGCATCCCACACTCAAAACGTCTCTCTAATGAAGATGACGTTCTAATTTGGGTCAATGCAACAGTTCTGAGTGCGGCGGTTTCAAGAACCACATGAAACGGCCTCATGATAGACTGAAATGGGACGCTTGCTGCTTGCCCAGATAATGCTATTGCATGTTCTATAACTGTGCAACAAAACGACGACAAGAAGCACATTGACGATGCTAAAGTGTTGCCAAGAGCCAAGCGTAACACTAGTTGCAGGTAAACGCAGGGACACTGGTGAGCCAAAATGGCCGCAGTGCCATGGTAGAGCCTTACTTGTGTAATGCCGCACTGGCCCTGAGGGACTTCTACTGGGCCCTCGTCACACAGCTCCTGTTCATCAAAAGTGTCTGTGTCTGAGGGGTCCTGTTCCAGAGATACATACAGTCTCACACACTTAGGAAAAAGGTGTGCGAGTGCGAGTGAAACATTTCTTTGAAACGATATTAAACAGGGTGCCACAAAAAAACACAATGGGTTATGTTGAAAGTGGGATAAGAGGGTTGAATCAACGTTAGAACGAGATAAGGAATAGCCATCTAAGAAGGGTTATAGTAAATGATTACAGCAATGATCACGTCACAGAGATCGATAGAACCCCTCCTACCGGCACCATTTACTGTAAATAAATAAATACATCTCTTCCTACCGGCACCATTTACTGTCAATAAATACATCTCTTCCTACCGGCACCATTTACTGTAAATAAATACATCTCTTCCTACCGGCACCATTTACTGTAAATAAATACATCTCTTCCTACCGGCACCATTTACTGTAAATAAATACATCTCTTCCTACCGGCACCATTTACTGTAAATAAATACATCTCTCTTCCTACCTGCTCCATGTCTCCCAGGGTTATGGGCTGGGTCTGGTAGCGGGCGTTGGCCCTGCGCCCCCTGGTATCAGGCCTGGTCCGGGTCACCCTGGTAGCAGGCTGGGCCAGCCTGTTGAACAGAGCCATCTTCTCTGCCAGGCTGAGGGTGGACAGATCTGGCTCTGCATCCCCATGGCCCTGCTGGGTTTTTGGATTGGTTTTACAATTTAAAAAACAATTCAACCACACATGTCGATACAACACATTTAAAATCATTGAGGATAACACAAAAATTAAAAAAAACTCTCAAAAACACATTTCCATTGTGGTCCTATCATTCACCAAAACATACATGGTGCCGGGCCTGTGTCTCCTCGGGGGGAGAGGAGGTCTGGAGGAGCATGGTGGTGATGCGCTGCCCCTCTCTCTGGGCCTCCAGGGCATCCTGGACTCGCCGTGCCTCCCTGGCCTGCTCCTTGGCCGCAGCGCTTCGCTGTGAGGACGCCTGCAGACTGGGAGGAGGAACACCCACAGAGGGGGAGACGGGGAGAAAAACATGAAGGCAGGCCGGAACATGCAGGCCAGAGAGCCATGCTACACACAGAGACAGGGTGTACAGTCTAGTGCATAGCCCACAGTGTGGACAAATACACTGTCATTGTGATTTGTCAACCGGGCAATACAATCTCTGTGCTACATCTTTTGAGAGGTTGAAAGAGATCTTGGATACCATTAATTTGACAACAGTGTAAGATCATAAAGGGTTAAGAAAAGAGAAAATTGCAACAGATTAAACACGCAGGTTGTTCCCGCAAAATACACAAGGGGGCGCCACACATCCAAAGACTACTCCTGACCTGGTGAGAACAAATTTATAGTAACAATTTCCACAAAACCAAAAGGTTAATATAACCAAACACAGACTCTGTTTGGACCAAATGCTAGTCCGCTTCCAAAAACAACATTGAAAAACCAACCATGCATTCAACCAATGTAGCTGCTGTTAAATTGTAGCCTTGTCCCAGATGTGTTTGTGCAGTCTTTCCAACTCAAATGGTCAGAGTTGGTAAGACAGCACAAAACAGATTTGGGACCAAGCTAGTGAGATTAGTGCCTGGGCCAGGTCAGGTTGACCCCTAACCTCTAAAACACCATGCACACGCGTGTGCTGACGTGTGTGTACCTGTACGGTGTCACAGTGCAGCTGACTAGTGTGGGGCTCGGTATGCGTGCTAGGGTCGTATCGACAGACACAGTTTGTGACGAGGGAGCCGGGACACTTTACAGTGACAGTACAGACAGGGACAGACAGAGGGGACAGAGACAGAGTCACACGGGGACACAGGTGACAACAGGAAGAGAGAGAGGACAGAAGGAGAAGAAAAGATCCAGAAAATTCTTTAAAAGGGCAAGGAAAACATACAAATAATGGAATTCCTCTGTGAATGAAGATGGTAGACTTCACAATAAGACAGAGTATAGTGAGTATATTGTATAGTGGATATTTTCTACGGATCAGTGGCAAGCCCCGTGACTTGTTAGCCACTTTCTCCATCCTCCCAGTATTAACCAACTGACTGGAACCAACAGGCAAATCACATATCATGTTCTCAAATCAAAACACTGACTGTGGCAATCGATCAACGAAATGGCTCCGTCCCAAATGGCACCCTATTACCTACAGAGTGCACTACTTTTGTTTTGACCAGGGCCCATATGGCGCTGATCAAAAGTAGCGCACCGTGTCGGGAAAAGGGTGCCATTTGGGACGTATCAAAAGGTGGCACATCAAATAGCAGAGTTGGCCAACAGGCTAGGAATGTGAGAACAATATATTGGAACATACAGTATGTCAGAATTAACATAGCACCTGAATCACATTAACTGTGACTCAGAGAGCCAACAGTATCACCTCTCAGAACAGAGGGAGTGACGCTTAAGTTTGAGGTTTTGACAGGTAACCCATAGCTATCGAGTCTGTTTCCTAATGTGTTGACATCAAAGGTTGAGGTCATTTTACAGGTTCATGGGTTGAGGTTTAAAACAACTAGCCCACACTCCTCTCCAGCTCTTCCACCACACAGGCAGCTGAGAGAGAGGGGAGAGAGAAACGGAGGAACGGAAGGATGAAGGAATAAAGAGATGGAGGGAGAGGGAGGTGTAGTTGGGACTTACGTGGCAGCAACGACCACCTCCTCAGTGGTGACTGGCTGGGTACGGGAGCGGTCCTGGATGCGTCTCAGTCGCCTCTCGATGGCCGCGTTCCGGGACTGGGGTTTGGGGGCACCCCCGTCAGTGCTCCTCTCCAACTCCTGCCAGAGGCCATGCATGGAGACCAAAGTAATGTGTCATCATTTCAACGCAAAGCTCAAACTATCAGTTTTAAGGGAACCCAATAGATACAAATCTACTTGAACATAATTCCAATACAGACTAAAGAAACATGTTCAGTTAAACCAGAGCCTCTGGAGATGCCCAAGTACCTAATCAAAAGAGCGGAAGAAATGGTTGTTGCAAGGTTTGTTTTTGTAAATCTTTACGAAGCGTTTGCATAGAGAGTGAAGGTGGACTGTCTTAAAATATGAGGACAGAGTGCATCATGATGTAGCCCAAGATGTTAGCATGAGACAGATTGAAGAGAAAGCACGCGATCACTGTTCTTGACATTTGCCCGAGTGCCTGCAAAGACGGTCTATGTGCTGACAAGATACTAACGTCTCCATTCTAACAAATGGAAATTAAGGTGTGCAAAGGGGCAGGTGTCACCCGCGTCCACTTATATCAGTACATTCGTGCAAGCATTACCAAACGTATATTTGATCAAATAGGCCTCGCATAGCAAATGAGCAATTAAATGTTATGTTGACCTAACTTAAAACTCTCATTGACCTCCATACAAAAAAATGCCCGTATATAAAACATTCGGCTTTATTGGTGTGTGAACATTTTTGGGGCGGGTCAGCTCTCACTTCGCCTCGTGCCGGTGTGCTCTATTGCCAACTCCTGGTGGAATTGTCATGCCAACGACAGCGATGGAGTTGGCAAGAGCACAAAGGCTTGGCCCGCTCTGCTTGAGCAAACTATGACTTCAGTTCAGAAAATATGCGGTCTCTGTGTTATTGCTATGGCTTGGACAGCTATGCACTTCTTGACAGTATATTCCACATGCAAGTTGGCCAAAAGACGACTCTGTATGGAAAAGTAGACCGTTTCAATGCTTTTGTAGTTGATTAGTGGCATATTTCTCTCCGTCGGTCTGTGTCGGGCCTAAATCAAGCTCAGAGTCAGCTGCTCCGCTCGCAGCAATGTGTGGAGTAACTGAGTCACAGAGAAGGAACGCTGTGTGTGTGTGTGTGTGTGTGTGTGTGTGTGTGTACAAGGTCATGTCCACGACCTTGCTACCCGGACGCAACATAAACACAGGTGAGAGAAAACACCAAAGCAACATTGTGTTCTTTCGTACCCTGAAAAGAGACCGCTTGGCTGCAACACTCAACTTGGCCCTCTCATCCAACTTCTCTTCATCCGCTAGAGAGCAAGAGAGAGAAGAAACCGACAGACAGAGAGAGAGAGAGAGAAACAGACAGAGAGGGGAGGAACCGAGAGAGAAAGATGATAGCAAAGTGTCAAAAAATCCAAAGTGTCAAATGGAGCCAGATTCTGAGAATCTTGAAAACCAATTCCCATAATAAAACAGCTTGCTTGAATCATGAACAAAACAGTGACTTTAAATACCAGTCCAATACCTGCAAATTGAAGTACTACAGGCCAAAGGTTTTATAATCCTCATCATCTGTAATGTGTATAAAACAAAGACGAGCTAAACCTGCACTGATGCAAGTGACCGCAGTGTGTTTGGGAGGCAGACCGATCAGCAGAGACAGACATACAGGTGTGATCTGAGAGGGGTATGTCCCAAATGGCACGCTATTCTCTATGTAGTGCCATACTTTTCACCAGAGCCCTGGTCTAAAAGCACTAAACTATATAGGGAATAGGGTATCATTTCAGACACACTGCAGGACAGTATGACATCACCTTGAAAGCATCCCCTTTGACTGACACCGCACTACACTGCTGACTGACTGAGGGTGTGTGTGTCTGTGTGTTTATAGGAACCAGATGGAAGAATAGTACTCTGCTCAGTAAAACCGTAGCCATGTTATGCTACTGTGAACACCAATAATGACTCTATAAAACTAGTTCAAATGTTTTTATTTTCGACATTGTAAAAATCAGCAGTGTACTGACGAGCCTTGCGTCATTAGGCGGTTCTCATTAAAGGGAATCTTTCTAAAATGTTTACAGACCTGCGGAACGTAAACGTATTAACTTGACACGATGGCACGCACTTTTACTTTGCAAAGCTCAGCTACAAAAGTCCTTTTCATCTTTTCCCAATGAAGTTCAAAAGGAACTTACCTTCAGTGCTGGGTAGATCTGGGCCCAAACAAGACCTTCAGGAGAAAAGGAAAAACCAGCACTGAAGCAGTGAAATTCACCAGGACTCACATATTATTCATCCATTATCAAGTGGTATGAAATCGATGGTAAAGGACTGCTACTGTGAGTACAGCTACCAGAGAGGCAGTGGAGCGATTGAGAGCAGACAGAAAGCAGCAGCCACAGGGGTAATGTGATGGGGTAGGTGGTGTTCAGAAATTACACCGGCGGGTGAGTCCCAAATGGCCCCCTATTCCCTATGTAATGCACGACCATAGGCCTCTGGTCAAAAGTTGTGCACTACATAGGGAATAGGGTGCCATTTGAGACGCATGCACAGAAATCAGATTGCAACAGAGAGACTTGTCCTGTCTAAGGCATTACAGAAATAAGTCTGCTGAAGAGAGAGAGAGAGGACTGCTAGACCTTAAACAGTAAACTAAAGGAGTGATTCATCTGCCCGCGGGTCACAGGACATATCCACTGGCAGGATAGACTCGGCATGCAGGCGGCAGACCTTTGGGGTAAAAATGTGTTAACCCACTGTTCCCTGGGCGGCGAAGATATGGGTGTTGATTAAGGCAGCCCTCCACACATCCCTGATTCAGAGGGGTTGGGTTAACGGCAGAACACATGTTTCAGTTGTACAACTGACTCGGTATCCCCCTTTCCATTTCTAATCGCCTGTCTAACTCTGCAGCCCGGCTGAAGAGCCTCCGCACCCTCCACTGGCTTCCGGTTGAAACTCACATCCACTACAAGACCATGCATGGTACTTGCCTATGGACCAGCAAGAGGAACGGTCCCTCCTTACCTTCAGGCTACGCTCAAACCCTACTCTCCAACCCGAGCCCTCCGTTCTGCCACCGCAGGTCTCTTGGCCCTCCCCACCTCTACAGGAGGGCAAGTTCCCGCTTAGCCCAAGATTTTCTCCGTCTTGGCACCCCAATGGTGGAGCCAGCTTCCCCCTGAAGCGAGTTCCTTCCCATCTTCCCGAAAAACATCTGAAACTGTACCTCTAACGAGCATCTTAAAATAACCCCTCCGCCACGTAAAAAAAACCACATAATTAAAATGAACACAAGTCTTTCCTGAACTAACATCGCACTTCACTTTTTTCACCTACTGATATATAAGTAGTTGCGGAAAAGTGTACCTTTTATGACAGAGATGTGTGGTTGTCCCACCTAGCCATCTTAAAAGGAAGGCACTAACTAACTAAGTCACACTGGATAAGAGCGTCTGCTAAATCAGGGTTTCCTCTAACTCCGTTCTGGTGTCCACCTGGGTGTCCACCTTTTGGTTTTTGCCCTGGATAAGCCTGTGTGCCTACGTACATGATATGTGAACACACAAACACGCCGTCGGCTAGTGCGTGATCCACAGTTGATTAAAGAAATGGTCTAGGGTTGCAAAGCTACCTGTAATTTACCAAAGTTACCAGAATATTTAGTAATTTTGGTGATTAACAGAAAATCGAATCATACTTCATTTTTTATATCCATGTCCATATGTTTCTATTATATATACCATATAGTTGAAAAGAAACTAGCTTATTATTTTCGCTATTGACTTTTTATAAAACTGCCACCAGTTTGAATACGTGTTGAATAATTGTATATATTTGACATGTGATAAGGCAAGACAATTACAGACACCTGCGATAACCTGAAGTAAAGTTCCCAGTAATATACCCTCCCTTTGCAACCCTACTCATGTCAGTCTAAACTAACACTTCCTTACACGACCCTCTCTATAGTGTTTTCCTGAGGGGAGAAATTAGGACTATATTTGCCATGCATGAAAACACCCACACAGCCTACAGTACATGCGGCCTGAGAGAGAATGCATAGGTTTCTGGATGAGCCTGTGTAGTGTGCTCCTTCACAGCAGACTACTAGCCACTCTCTCTAGTCTTCACCCATGGGAAGCGAGGACTAATTCTGTGTTTGCCATGCGTTTAAAAAAAATTTTTTTAAAACACAGTACACACACACTGTACCTATCAGACAGCTGTCTCTCAGCCGAGGTGATGGGCTGGGTCCTAAACCTCTCGGAAGTCTTTCTACTCTCTCCGGGGGAGATGTAGAGTCTGGGCCTGCGCCCCCTGTCCCCCCTCCACGGGACATCCGTACTGTCCCGCTGCCCTCGCCAGGGGACCCCCGTACCCCCCGGGTACACCAACTCTACCTCTTCCTCCCTTCGGGGCGCAACGCAGACAGGGAGAAGGGGCGATGAAGAAAGGAAAGAGGAAAATAGCAAGGTGAGGGAACGAAAGAAAGAGCAGGGAAAGATATGCAGTCATTTAACAGAGGCGAGCTTCCGCACAAAATCCCAACCCCTGATTCTCTACATTGGAGGAGCAGAGGGAAGCCATTGGCATGCAAAGATTTGCTTGATTGGCGACTACGTCGTGTTACACACACAACACACACCCCCCATACTGTCCATCAGCTAGTCCAGGCACTCAGCCCAAGAGAAAGCAGCAGTCAACCCCCCGCCGCGAAACGCTCTACTGCTAGCGTTAGTGATCGGATGAGTGTTTCTACTATGCGTTAGTAGAAGAAACCCTGTTCAGAATAATCACACCGATTATTTCAGTCAGGAGGAGGTAGGTGTTAGCTAGGCAGGGCAGGGCAGCGAGCGAGTTCCTGATAGAAGCCAGCAGCAGCTCCTAGCAGAATGGATTGTAGAACAGCACTGTACTACAGAACAGAACCACCTACAGCTTTGTTTGCCTGACGACTGGGGCAGTAGCAGTCGTAGCACCCTCCAGGTAGGAGTGGCGAAGCTTGGCCACAGAGACACGAGCGTCCCTGGTCTCTGGAGGGCTCCGGTGTCCGTTACTGATCCCATCCTCACTGGCCCATTGTTGCAGGACTGCTGCCTCTCTGACCCACCCTGGCCCTGGTTCTTGTGTCTTGGGGATGGAGCCTCTAGGGGCCCCAGTGTCCGACGTGGGGCGCCTGGAGGAGACGGGAGCGTCTGTGGTCATGGCTCCTCCCCTGGTCTGGATGTAAATGGCATCGTCATTCCGCGGTTGTTGGCGCTCCTCTGAGGCTCTGACCTCTGCGGCCAGCAGGCGGGAGACGTGTTCCCCTGTAGGTCTGATTGGTTCAGGGTCTGTGTCCGGTTCCTCCAGTCTCATCCTGGTTCTCCCTCCTCCCATGCACCCTCCTCTGGGCCCCTCCGGCTCAGCCTTCCTCCCGTGTCCTACTCCCTGGCCTTCTCGGGCCCTGCTGTAGCCAGCATGCTCCTCTTCTCTCCTGGGGCCGCTCCCACGCGGGTCCTCTGTGCTCTTCTCCCTGCGTCTGATCTCCGATGGCAGCACAGCTTTCCTGCTCTTCAGTAGTCCCTCCGTCCTCACTTCCTGTCTGCCCTCCCTATGGCCGCCCCTCTCCTCATCCACCTCTCCCTCCATGTCCTCTTCCTCCTGCGGCTGAGGCTTGGGGCTGCTGTGCCTTGGGACCGGGGCCGGTGTCCATGGACAGATAGCTGGGGTCATCACTCAGCCCAGAACGGGTGAGCTGAGGCTGGGGGTGAGAGTAGGCTGGCTGTGGGCCTGGAGGGTTGGTGGTGGTGTAGGCTGGAGCCTGGTGGTCATGGTGGTGGGCTGTGGGGAAGGTGGTGGCCCGGGGCTGGGGGTGTCTCCTGTACAGGGGGGCCTCAGCGACACGGTGGCCCAGCTCTGGACTCAGTCGGATTCCCTCCTCCTTGACGAGCCTCTCCCTAACTCTGATTCTTCAGGGAGAGACCGAGAGGGTTAAAAACTTGCTGCAGTTTGTACTGAAACTCAGACTGCAGCGAGAAAAGAGAAATAATGGTGAAAGCCCAACACATCCCTTTCCTTCCCTCAGCCATAAATCATTCCCTTTCCCCTCTACCCCTCTCAACCCCTCCTCCTCCTTATGCGTCTCCATTTATTTGTCAAAATGTCATCAGTATCACAGATATCCCCAGAGAAAAATAGTCCTATGAATGTACTGTAATACCATCTGACCAGTGAGATACTAATGCAAAATGCACGAAGAACTAAAATAAACAGGGAATCAAATTGGCCGCAGTGCACAGTCAGACCACATGCTGAAAGGTGGTGGGGGTTGGTTGGTAACATGCTAGGCTAGCTAGCAGCCGTTGTCAGGTGGTGGCTAATGCAACGCTAACAGTAGCACTTGTAAGACTTGTATGTGATGGTTGTGGGGTTCTGGGAGTAGTCCCTCCCTCTCCTCTGCCTTCTCTCGTCACCCGTCTCTACTACTCAAGGTCAGGGAGGACTCTTCCACAACAGTCTTCCACAGCTGAGTAGGCCAGTGCCTGGATTCACAGAACACTTCATTTCTTATTAACTGCCATTTTGCCCTTGCCTATAGACTTAAGAAGAAAGTTAAGCAAAGTAGCTATTGCTTGTATTAGATTGTGTTTTGTGAATCTGGTGGGCAACCGGGCCTAGCACTGGCTGTGGAAGCTCACCTCACCGTGTCTGCTTTTCTCCTCGTCTTTAAACGACATTCCTTTGTGACTAAATCCAGAAGTCCTAGCTAGAGGTTCAGCTGTTCTTCATTCTGTTAGGCTCACAATTCTAGGCTGATATCGGATGTACTGCAGAGAATCAGACAATACTTTCCTGGCATCACTCTCACTTGTGGCTTTTAAATTTTTTTTTAAAGCAGTCTATTCACAACCCATTTGGGATTTGTGGCTGATAATAGGTTTGATCTGGTCAGAAATGGATCGTATATCCGACCATAATAACAAAGTCCTGTCAATTCCATGAATGAGGGTTGACATACACTCCGAATCTATTTCGGACTGCTCTGTCGTACCCACGAGAGTACTACTGATCTGAGCCCAGTTTCGGGTTGCAAAACGTGCCGGTTTCCCAGGAATCCTGGTTGGGGAAGATTACTTGAGTTTACAAGGGAATAAGCAAGAAATCAGAGAACCCTCTAACCAAAAGTTATCAGCAACTTTGCAACCCTAGCCAAGATCTAAGGAGATTTAGAGTAAATGTTTTGGGGTGAAATTGGAGCCAACTCGGCAATAATAATAATTGCAGTTCTAATTTCAAGTTCCTCTGACTGTGTGTAGGCCTGAGGGATATAGACTGTACAAGATCTATTTGCTGAGTCAATGCTGGGAAAGGATTGGGGGATGAGCCGTGACTAAAGGGTTCTCCCTCACAGTCTGACTCCCAGCCTCATCCTCCCTTCTGCCTGAGACAGTCTGGCCTAGTCAGTAGAGAAACAAGAGGGAGAGTCCTGCAATAGAGCACTTACTGTAAGTAACGCGACAACTCTATAAGGCATTGAGATAGAAACGGCTTTAGAGGTCACTGGACAACACGAACGGGGACAGGGAGGGGTAATTTGGTCAGTGAAATGAAAACACAGCAAAACACCCATTAATGTTGATGAGGAATGAGGTCTGATGTGAAGGTGGCATAACGGGCTCGGTTAAAAGATGGGAATGTGGAGGGAAGGAGGGGAGTCAAAACACCCTGTACCTGGAGGGCCAGTTGATAAGGGATTGGGTGTTGCCTTCCGAATCAGTCTGGAGGAACCAATTGCTGGTTAGTTTCACCCCCGGGCTGCACCAATGGGATGGGAGACGCAGTGAGTCAGCGACACTGGGGTTGGCTGCATCCAAAATGGCGCCCTATTCCTTATGTAGTGCACTACTTTTGACCGGAGTCCTATGGAGCTCTGGTCAAAAGTAGTGCACTATTATAGGGAATAGGGTGTAATTTCAAACGCACCTTGGGTGAGTGTCTAGGCCGCCCCGAGCATTTCACTTGTAGCACAAACACAACTGACTTCACATTTGGCATGACCAAGAAACATCCATCCACCTGCCTTGTACTTCAGTGGATATCCCATTCTGCCGGGAGCTCGGTTATCATTCTGGTATTTGGAGAGATGTCAATCTATGAAACAATAAATCCTATCCGGGAATGTTCATCGAAATGAACAATGAAGAGACATCAAATGGGGCTTGGGAAAATGATAGGACACACAGACATGACGCACATAGCAGCATGTATCACAATGCACAGTACCACACGTCTATAGAAAGTTTGACCTACAGTAGATCGTTTGTGCACCGATATGTAGGCTACATAGGCCTTTTCTCAAGTGATGTAGTTCTGTCCTTGAAACGTTCTTGTCTATTAAATGTTCTGTACAAGGTCATGTTTCATGTGGACCCCAGGAAGAGTAGCTGCTGCTTCAGCAACAGCTAATGGGGATCCTAATAAAATACCTAATAGTAGGCATTCCACTGATGTATTGTGTACAATGTGCAGCAGTAGTCCTGCGGGTGAAAACAGCTCGTCGATGAGAGGTCGAAGGACAACGGCAAGATTCGTGCAAGCTAACAGGAGGGCCACAAACAGGAAAATAACGGCACATTGCAACAGTGGTGTGCCGAACGCCATCTCGGAACGCACAACTCGTCGATCCTTGTCACAGATGGGCTATTGCTGCAGATAACCACACCGGGTTCCACTCCTATCGGCTACAAACAAGAAGTAGCGTCTCCAGTGGGCATGTGATCACCTGGCATGTGATCACTGGACAACTGAGGAGTGGAAAAATGTTGCTTGGTCTGACGAACCCCGTCATGCTGATGGCAGAGCCCGGATTTGGGGTAAGCAGAATGAGCCCATGGACCCAACCTGCCTGGTGTCAACGGTACAGGCTGGTGGTGTACTAGTGTGGGGAATGTTTTCCTGGCACACGTTTAGGTCCCTTGAGACCAATTGAGCAACGATTGAACAACACAAAACTGGTGTCCTTCATCTGTCCTACCAGATTTCCAGAGCCATGCCCTCACCCAGCAGAGGGCAACAGCATGTGACTCAGAGGGTTTTTCTAAGAGACCGAGCGCGAGAGAGAGAGCGAGAGCGAGAGAGCTGCTCCGTGTCTTAAACTAAACTCTTTCTCCAGGTGGGCGGCGTGGCCTTGCTGGCTTTCATCTGTGTCTCTGTATGTGCTCATAGTTCTGACCGAGGAGTCACATCGCGCCCCAGTAACCCAACACCCATCCTGATGGCTAACGCAACACAGCCACTGCCAAGTTCTGAAACCGGAGAGAGAGTGGGTGGAGAGAGAGATCGAGATGCCTTGTGGGATGTGGAATGGGAGCATGTGTCTCTAATCGTTTCCCCTCAGTGAGTCAACGTTTAGCACCAGCAGGCTACAGCTAGCTGGCTATTCAAATTAGCTTGAGGGACTGAGGAGAGAAAGACGCCATGTCTCCAGACTAGACACAACACTGCATTGGACCATGACTCCCAAATAAAGAATACCTAAACTAACATCTAATATTGTGTCATTGTTGGAATTGCATTGTATCAGCAGTCTCATAACCTGGGGTTTTGTTGAGTTCATGACTTTGGCTCAAGTGGGTTGTGCAACTGTTCAGCGAAGCAACAAATATAGCTGCTCCTTTAGTTTTATCACCTACATCCTACAAGTCGCTTTTCAACCACCTGAATATTCTGGCACAGAAAGAAAATACGTACACAGTGCCTTCCGAAAGTATTTATACTCCTTGAATTATTCCACATTTTGTTGTGTTACGGACGGAATTCAAAATGGATTAAATATATTCTCACCCATCTACACAAAATATCCCATAATGACAATGTGAAAACTTAAGACATTTTTTGCAAATGTATTGAAAAATAAATCTCTCACTTAAGTATTCACACCCCCGAGTCAATACTTTGTAGAAGCACCTTTGGCAGCGAGTACAGTTGTAAGTCTCAAAGCTTTCCACACCTGGATTGTGCAACATTAATTAGCCTATTATTATTTTCAAAATTCTTCAAGCTCTCTCAAATTGGTTGTTGATCATGCTAGACAACCATTTTCAGGGCTTCCCATATATTTTCAAGTAGGGTTTTGACTTAAATAACTCGGCACTGAGGAACATTCACTGTTTTCTTGTTGAGCAACTTCAGGGTAGATTTGGCCTTGTGTTTTAGGGTATTGTCCTGCTGAAAGGTGAGTTAATCTCCCAGTGTCTGTTGTTCCTCCAGGATTTGCCTGTGCCTAACTCCATTCAGTTTCTTTTTTTATCCTGAAAACCTTCCCAGTCCTTAAAGATTACAAGCATACCCATTACATGATGCAGCCACCACTATGCTTAAAAATTTGGCGTGGTACTCTAATGTGTTGTATTGGATTTGCCCTAAACATAACAATTTGTATTCAGTACAGAAAGTTAATTGCTTTGCCACATATTTTGCAGTATTACTTTAGTGCCTTGCAGGAAATAGGATGCATGTTTTGCTTCCCTCTTTTCACTATCAATTAGGTTAGTATTGTGGAGCAACTACAATGTTGTTGATCCATCCTCAGTTTCTCCCCCCATCACAGCTATTCAGTTGTGTAACTGTTTTAAAGTCACCATTGGCTTTAGTAGTTTCCATTCATCTCTGGCAACTGAGTTAGGAAGGACGCCTGTATTGTTGTAGTGACTGGGTGTATTGATACACCCTCCAAAGTGTGATTAATAACTTCACCATGCTCAAATGGATATTTCATGTATGTTTTTTGTTCTCTCACCCATCTACCAAATAGGTGCCCCTCTTTGCGAGGCAATGGAAAACCTCCCTGGTCTTTGTGGGGATGGAAAGTCACTGCTGGACTGAGGGACCTTACAGATAATTGTATGTGTGGGGTACAGAGATGTGGTAGTCATTTAAATATCATGTTAAACACTATTATTGTACACAGAGTGAGTCCATGCAACTTATCATGTAACATGTTGAGCACATTTTTACTCCTGAACTTATTTAGGCTTGCCATAACAAAGAAGTTGAATACTTAATAAACTAAAAAGACATTTCAGCTTTTCATTTCTTTGTAATTGTTTTTTGTGTTTTTTTTTTTTATCGAAAAACATAATTCCACTGGCATTGTGTGTAGGTCAATGACAAAATAATCTGTAATTCATTTCAAATTCAGGCTGTAACAACAAAAAAGGTGGAAAAAGTCAAGGGCTATGAATACTTTCTGAAGGCACTGTACATGCAGCAACATCAAACACGATGCAGCAACAACAAAAACTGGACCTGGGAGGACTTCAGCTGTGTGTAAACCCTGTTGGATTGACTGAGCCTGCTGCTGCATGCACAGATCGCTCTTCCTCTATGCTATAAATTATTGTGTGCATCCCAAATGGCACCCTGTGCCGTATTTACTGCACTACTTTTGACCTGGCCAAAAGAAGTGCACTATATAGGGAATTAGGGTGCCATTTGGACGCAGATAATGTTCCTGCCAAGAGGACGACCTTGTGAGAGTTCTGTTAAAGGGATCAAGGAGACTGAGTGCGTGTGAGAGAGAGACCGATGATCCCTCTCCTTCTCTCCATCCGTTTTATTTACAGTAAGGGGAAAGATACTGTACAGAGAGAGAACCTTAACAATAGGAAGAGAAAGAGGACTAGACAGTGTAGTAGGTTGGTCCACTCACCCCTGTCTGCCGAGGATGTTGTGGGCCTGCTGCTCTATGAACAGGTCCCCAGGGGACACCCCCTGTTTGGGGGAGGGCAGCGAAGACTTCCGGGTTGTCTTGGGCGAGCTGGGGGGCACCCCTGTGACGGTGTAGTCGTTAGCGACGGGCACCTTGGCCGAGGTGGGCGACGATGACGTCACATCCATGTAGCTGGCGGAAGAGGGAAGCTCGAGGGCACTGATGTTCCTCTCCTGCTGCCCCGCCCTGCGCTGGTTCTCCAGGTTCATCACCCTCTCCCTTCCGTGAACGAGTCCACCCTGGGTCGCCCCTGGCCAGGCTCGCCGGAGCCTTGTGGCTGGGTGGCCACTCTCCCCACCCTGGAGCTGCCTGAGGTGTAGGAGGGTTCATCCCCCACAGACTCCGCCCTGGGGCGTGGCTTGACATTTGTGTAGCCCTGCTGCCTCACCGAAGAGGTGTCAGACTCCTTGAGACCACGGGCGGAGCCAGATCGGGAGGAGAAGTGATCGGTGGTGGAGTCTGGTTCCTGGTCCAAGACATACCGTAGCGCTCGGCCAGCTGCCGACGCCGTTCCGCCTTGTAGCGAGCAATCCGATCTGCCTTGGAGTCCAGGTCGGTACCTGCGGAGTCAGAGCTGTAAATGGGTTCAGTTGGGACGGTCTGGCCCTCAGGCCGGCTCCGGGCTCTGGACTGCCTCTCTGGAGCAGGGACCTGCTGATGGGTCATCATCTCTGGACTCTCCAGGTTCTCCCTACTGTAACACTGCACTGTGACAGGGGATAGACAGAGACAAAAATTTTAGACCAAATCTACACAAGTAATACACAGTGTACAAAATATTATGATAATACAATAGGTAGCAGCATTAGTTCAACGCTTTCATATCTTGACAAATTTAGGATGTTCTGAGGGCAAAAGGCGGCGCAACAATATTTGTAAGGTGTTCCTAATGTTTTGTGCACTCAGTGTATATAATGCATGAAGTCAATGCTCGTCTTTCAAATGACCAAGCTCATATCCAAAAGCATGGGTCGGGTTTCGATAATTATATACTATATGGAGCTCTAGCAATGCTCAAGTTCTGTCATTCTGTGGGTCGTGCAAGTAGCTGAACACTAGGTACAATGTGTGCGGTTTAGTGATCCTCACCGACACAGGGGTCACAGGTGTCCGAGGCACGTGTGTAACGGGGTGTGTCTTCCTCTAGCAGCCGATTGGTCACTAGGCCGGGGCAGCTGGGTAATATGGCGGGCTGAACCTCACTTTCTATACCCTCCAACCGCCGGGCAATCCTCTCTTTCCTACACACAGAGTCAGACACACTGACTGACATGACAGAATACCCGTTTGAGTGGCCACATGCTGAGGACACACACACACGCACGTTGTTATTCACAGTCACCACTACAATAACTACTTACTTCATTACATGGTTGAAGGAGCTGAATGTCGTAGTCATACCTGTTCATTTCCCAGCTAGTGCTTGGGCTGATGCTTTCAAAACGCTTCCTCAATTCTGAAACTGGACGGATGAATACAAAGTTAGGTACAAGAGGAAAAATGTGAGCGTTAACAATCAAGTTTATCAATTCCCAATTCAGTAGTCATGATAGGAGAAAGGCATCACAGCAGGTGAGGTTGGACAGTTTGAGCTCATTATCCAACAGAGTTGAATGTAGAGTTTACACAGATGTGGGACCAGGCTACTTTCACATCTAGAGCAAGAAGAGATCTGTTTGTTTTGTGGGTCTTGTTTTCGAACTATAATGAGGTGACGATTCCGCCAGCTACTCTGTTCTCTACAACACAGGAACAAATCGCTGAGAGAGAGAGACATTCACAAGGAACTGACAAAAATCTACACCCCGCCTCAACAATAAAAGATATGAAGTCCAAACTGCAACTGACTAATTGACCGAGCATAGGAAGTGGTTATGCATGCAGTTGAAGTCGGAAGTTTACATACACTTAGGTTGGAGTCATTCAAACTGATTTTTCAACCACTCCACAAACTTCTTGTTAACAAACTTTAGTTTTGGCAAGTCAGTTAGGAGATCTACCTTGTGCATGACACAAGAAATGTTTTCAACAATTGTTTACAGACAGATTATTTCATTTTTATAATCACAATTCCAGTGGGTCAGAAGTTTACATACACTAAGTTGACTGTGCCTTTAAACAGCTTGGGAAATTCCAGAAAATGATGTCATGGCTTTAGAAGCTTCTGATAGGCTAATTGACATCATTTGAGTCAATTGGAGGTATACCTGTGGATGTATACGTCCAATTGATGTATTCAGTGCCTCTTTGCTTGACATCATGGGAAAAATCAGGTCAGCCATGACCTCAGAAAACACGTTTGTAGACCCCCAGAAGTCTGGTTCATCCTTGGGAGCAATTTCCAAACGCGTGAAGGTACCACGTTTATCTGTACAAACAATAGCACCCAAGTATAAACACCATAGGTCCACGCAGCAGTCATACCGCTCAGGAAGGAGACGCGTTCTGTCTCCTAGAGATGAACGTACTTTGGTGCAAAAAGTGTAAATCAATCCCAGAACAACAGCAAAGGAGCTTGTGAAGATACTGGAGGAAACATGTACACAAGTATATATATCCACAGTAAAACGAGTCCTATATCGACATAAACTGAAAGGCTGCTCAGCAAGAAAGAAATGGGGACAAAGATGGTACTTTTTGGAGAAATATCCTCTAGTCTGATGAAACAAAAATAGAACTGTTTGGCCATAATGAACATTGTCATGTTTAGAGGAAATAGGGGGAGGATTGCAAGCTGAAGAACACCATCCCAACCGTGAAGCACAGGGGTGGCAGCGTCATGTTGTGGTGGTGCTTTGCTGCAGGAGGGACTGGTGTACTTCACGAAATAGATGGCATCATGAGAAAGGAAAATGATGTGGATATATTTAAGCAACATCTCAAGACATCAGTTAAAGCTTAGTCGCAAATGGGTCTTCCAAATGGACAATGACATACTTCAAGTTGTGGCAAAATGGCGTAAGGACAACAAAGTCAAGGTATTGGTGTGGTCATCAAATCCTGACCTCAATCCTATAGAAAATTTGTGGGCAGAACTGAAAAAGTGTGTGCGAGCGAGAATGCCTACACCTGACTCAGTTACACCAGCTCTGTCAGGAGGAATGGTACCAAAATTCACCCAACTTATTGTCGGAAGGAAATGGAGGAAAGCCGTATTGCATGTTCAAGAATGTGCTGGTTCTCATACCACAGCTGCCATTTCAATGGAATTTGAGAACATGTTTGAAACATGAATACTCCTAGCTCCATTCGAACAACTGACTGGAGAATTAAGCTCAACTGTGTCTGCAGCAGACGTGATACCCTCAGTCATGGCATTGAAACCCCTGCTCAACAAAACTGCCGACACATACTGTGGGGTTAAAACTTGCAAAAGTACTGGAGGCTGTGAACAAGCGAATCGGTGGAATTCTCTCTGAGCCTCTTTACTGTGTCGCCACCATGCTCAACGCTAGGTACAAGGACCACCTCTTCAATGCAGACAAGAAACAGGGTTTTACCTGATATGCTACAGACACAGCTGAACAAGATGGAAACAGACAGTGACAGTGCGCACCGAGGAAGAGAGGCCATGGACAGACAGAGCTGAAACATCACTGCTTGACATGCATGATGAAATCCTGGTAGAGAATGAAACCACTGAACTAATTAACAACAAAACAGTACAGCAAGCAAATAGATTTTGATTATGTTTTACTGGTAATGGGGACATACGTAAACGCCAACAAAATAACTTTTTGGTCAGTGTGTGTGTGTGTGTGTGTGTTTTCAACTATAACTGTACTGGAATGCTTAAAAAGACGCTAAAATTTTAAATAGCGGTTATCGTTTTTTCTGGCAAGGAAAATATTGGATATTGGTGTTGGTCAAAAATGTCATAACGGTGCATCCCTACTTTTACCAGAGGGTTACTGCTCCTGTCAAGAGTCTTCAAACTCCAGTTCCCCCATTTGAACCAAACACAAACACCACACCCCAGGACTACACACACAATCCCCTCCTGGCCCTCACACACACACACGTTGTTCCAGTAAAACCCCACAATATTATCTCTAACTGAACCTTATCAAGGCAACAAGTGCCATCAAACAAACCTTCCAACCAACACAGACGCACAATAGAAACCACTTCCCTCAGCCCCATAACCCTGGGAAAGTCTCTGTCAGAGAATGCATCCCAATGGCTCCGGATCAAAAGTACTGCACTATGAAAAGGGAAATGGGTGCCATTTTGGATGCAGACTTTGTCAGATAGTCATGTGTTTCATGCAGCGCAGCACAGCACGCTGAAACCACAGAGTCACCTTTGGGGAGGTTTGCCAAGAGCTTGACATCTATATCCTTGGTGTTCTTGGCTGGGTCGTCCTTCCCTTCAAACGAAAACTCTTTCTGGAAGCTGCAGAGGGGGCAGAAATAAAAACTGAATAGCTCAGTCAGAACAGGTTATGTTTCAGTAAGGAGAAATGAACAATCTGATTACACTCTGGTGGCATCCCAAGAGACTGAAAAACAGCTTCTATCTCAAGGCCATCAGACTGTTAAAACAGCTGTCACTAACACAGAGAGGCTGCAGCCTACATACAGACTTGAAATCATTGGCCACGTTAATAAATGGATCACTAGTCACTTTAATAATATTTACATATCTTGCATTACTCATATGTATATACTGTATTTTATACCACCTATTGCATCTTGCCTATGCCGCTCTGTCATTGCTCATCCATATATTTATATGTACACTACCGTTCAAAAGTTTGGGGTCACTTAGAAATATCCTTGTTTTTGAAAGAAAAGCACATTTTTGGTCTATTACAATAATATCAAATTGATCAGAACGACAGTGTAGACATTAACAATGTTGTAAATGACTTGTAGCTGGAAACAGATTTTTTTTTTTTACAGAATATCTACATAGGCGTACAGAAGCCCATCATCAGCAACCATCACTCCTGTGTTCCAATGGCACATTGTGTTAGCTAATCCATGTTTAGCATTTTAAAAAGCTAATTGATCATCAGAAAACATTTTGCAATTATGTTAGCACAGCTGAGAACTTGTGCTAATTAAAGAAGCAATAAAACTAGACTAGTTGAGTATCTGGAGCATCAGCATCTGTGGGTTCGATTGCAGGCTCAAAATGGCCAGAAACAAGGAATTTTCTTCTGAAACTCGTCAGCCTATGCTTGTTCTGAGAAATGAAGGCTGTCCCTTTACAGAACAGCGCAAACTGGCTTTACATTGTTAATGTTGTAAATTACTATTGTAGCTGGAAACAGAAGTGGGAGGCCCCGGTGCACAACAGAGCAAGAGGACAAGTACATTAGTGTCTAGTTTGAGAAACAGATGCCTCAACTGTCAGCTTCCTTAAATAGTACACACAAAACACCAGTCTCAACGTCAACAGTGAAGAGGCGACTCCGGGATGCTAGCCTTCTAGGTAGAGTTGCAGAAAAAGCCATCTCTCAGACTGGCCAATAATAAGAAAAGATTAAGATGGGCAAAAAGAACAGACACTGGACAGAGGAACATCCCGGAGTCGCCTCTTCACTGTTGACGTTGAGACTGGTGTTTGCCGGTACTATTTAATGAAGCTGCCAGTTGAGGACTTGAGGCGTCTGTTTCTCAAACTAGACACTAATGTACTTGTTCTCTTGCTCAGTTGTGCACCGGGGCCTCCCACTTCTGTTTCCAGTTACAATAGTCATTTAGAACATTAACAATGTCTACACTGTATTTATGATCAATTTGATGTTATTTTAAATGGACAAAATAAAATGTGCTTTTCTTTAAAAAACAAGGACATTTCTCAGTGAACCCCAAACATTTGAACCGTAGTGTAATTATCCTTAGTTGTTGTGGAATTGTTAGATATTGCTGCACTGTCAGAACTAGAAGCACAAGCATTTCGCTACACCTGCGATAACATCTGCTAACCATGTGAATGTGACCAATAAAATTTGATTTGAAATGGCACCCTATTCCCTATATATTGCACGACCCAAAAGTGTTGACATTACCGGTGCACTATATAGGGAATAGTGTGTCATTTGGGATGCACACTCTGAAAAGGAATAAAAGGGGAACCATTCACTAGGTTAGAAAAAGGCGATCTGGATTCTCAGTAGGGCTGGGAATTGCCAGGAACCTCGCGGTACTTCGGTGCAGATATAATAGGTATAGTGATTCTAAATGTATTGCGCTTCGATACTGAGATTTCATTTTGATTTGATGTTCCAAACATAATTGCTCAATATAGCTAGGTTTTCATCCAATTGGCGACAGATTCTTGCGAATATTCAAGTCTACATAGGAAAAAAAGATGCGCATTTTCCCACCAGAGGTGTGCTGCTACCAAACTGGCTAGTTTAGCTGTTAAAATGCTGTGCATGGCGTAGTGCACATTAGAGCACTTTGACACTTTAATTTGTTATTTTTTTGGTACATGAAAACTGAAGTTTGTGTTGCCATTGCATTTTCAACTCTATGGAGGGTTTTGTCAAAAACTGTTGCGATAAATAGCCAACAGTTGGCTGATAACGTGGCCAGGGTAGGTTATATGATGAGATATGGAAAAATGCTAGCTTTATTATTATTATTAGTGTGTTTTTTACAGTTGGCAGCCAAGCACCAATCATCATGTCACCAGCATCATTCAAATGATGGCCTAGCCTCGATATTTATTATTTATTTGCACGAAGCTCATCACCATGTACTTAACCACCATAAGCTATGAAGTTCATCACTTATTCCATCTGCCTATAAACTATGCATGTTCCTCCATTTCGTGGAAGTAGGCTACAACGTCATCGTCTGAATCAAAGTTCATTGTGACATGGTTTTCTATCCATATTTGTGCATTAAACAGTTTCCACCGCAATTGTCGCATAATCTATTTCACAGACCAAAAATAGGTAACATTGTCTAGTGCATTTTATTTCTTCAATATTGGGAAGTTTTACCGACAGAAATATGCTTTCCATAAGGACTGTCGTGACTGTAATGCATCAGGTCATTCATCCGCATTAAATGGTTGGATGGAAACCTGATTAATACGTCTGCTGCAGAGAGACCCCCCCCCCCCCCCCAATTCTCAGAGGTTATAAGGGGATCCAAATGTAAAAATGTTTAGCATCTTTGGAAGTGAGATTGTTTTGAAACATGTTTAAGAATCTAAATAGCGACCAATGAATCCTGGTCCAAGCTGCTTATTCTATCAACTAAAATGAGAAATTCTTTATCGAAACTTTGTGCATTCGTTTATTATTATACTGAACAAAAATACACGCAACATGTTGGTCCCATGTTTCGTGAGCTGAAATAAAATATCACAAATGTTCCATATGCACCAAAATCTTATTTCTCTCATATTTTGTGCACAAATTTGTTTACATCCCTGTTAGTCAGCATTTCTCCTTTGCCAAGATGATACGCCACACCTATCAGGTGGATGAATTAAGAAGCTGATTAAACAGCATTATCATTACACAGGTGCACCTTGTGCTGGGGACAATAAAAGCCCCTCTAAAATGTGCAGTTGTCGTCACACAACACAATGCCACAGATATCAAGTTGAGGGAGTGCGCAATTTGGCATACTGACTACAGGAATGTTCACTAGAGCTGTTGCCAGATAATGTAATGTTAATTTCTCTACCATAAGTTGCCTCCAACGTCATTTTAGACAATTTGACAGTACGTCCAAACGGCCTAACAACGTGTAATCACGCCAGCCCAGGACCTCTACATCCGGCTTGTTCACCTGTGGGATCGTCAGATCAGCCACACGGACAGCTGATGAAACTGTGGGTTTGCACAAGCGAAGAATTTCAACACAGTCAAACCATCTCAGGGAAGCTCATCTGTGTGCTCATCATCCTCACCAGGGTCTTGACCTGACTGCAGTGGGAAAATGCTCACCTTCGATGGCCACTGGCAAACTGGAGAAGTATGGGGTCGTGTGGGCGAGTGGTTTGCTGATGTCAACATTGTGAACAGAGTGCCACATGGTGGGGTTATGGTATGGGCAGGCATAAGCTACAGACAACAAACAGTTGCATTTTATCATCTATGGCAATATAATGCACACAGATACTGTTACGAGATGCCGAGGCCCATTGTGGTGCAATTTGCCTGCCGCCATCACCTAATGTTTCAGCATGATAATGCTGCAGCTGGAATTGTCCCAGTTTTTTCCCATGGCCTGTGTGATCCCCAGACGGCGTGTTCCAGTTTCCGCCAATATCCAGCAACTTAGCACAACCATTGAAGAGGAGTGGGACAACATTCCACAGGCCACATTCAATAGCCTGGTCAACTCTACGCGAAGGAGATGTGCCATGCTGCATGAGGCAAATGTTGGTCACACCAGATACCGACTGGTTATCTGATCCACACGCTGTCTTTTTTTGTGTTAAAGGTATCTGTAACCAACAGATGCATAGCTGTATTCTCAGTCAGGTGAAATCCATAGACTCGGGCCTAATGAACTTCATTCAATTGACCAATTTTCTTATATGTAACTCAGTAAAATATGTATATTTGTGTTCAGTGTAGAATAATCATATCAAGGTCGTAGAATCTGTTGGTCTATTCACAGACTCAAATCTACAATATGCCACACTAAGAGCTGTTAGCGAAGCATTACAGTGGGAAAAGAACATTCTTGAAAAATATCCTGAGGGCTGTTTGTAATGGAGTGGGTTGGACATCTGTACCACAAACCAGTTCTGGTATGAAATATACCACTAGAGTATCTGAGGGAAGGGGCCGTTGGGATCTAGCTTATTACAGGCCTAAGAACACACGACACACCCATTCTTAAGTAATTCATAATTGGAATAAATTATGACAAATATCTTATTTGGGGGTAGCCTACAATTGATCATTCCTTATGGACAACTAAACCACCCTCTTATACATAGAATGAGTAGGCTTATAGAACAGTAAACGTACTGTACTCTTACTGTAAACGTATAGAACTATAAACATACTGTACTCTTACTGTAAACGTATAGAACTATAAACATACTGTACTCATACTGTAAACGTATAGAACTATAAACATACTGTACTCATACTGTAAACATATACTGTACTCATACATATGTAAACATATAGAACTATAAACATACTGTACTGATACTGTAAACATATAGAACTGGATGGATGCTGGGATGCATGTATGCAGAGCTGTGGAGTCATGAATGTTGGAGGGTGGAGTACTTGACACCAAGCCAAAACGTTGACACAACGCAATCACACTAATGCTGCAGTGGCGTTCACACTAGTGACCTTATCCTTCACTTTCTCACTTCGTTTGGACACTGTCCCAACAGGCCTGCTGCTGCAGTGTCACACACACACACGCTGAAGAGACTAATAGAAGTGCAATGGTACCATACACAGAACAGATACAGTACACAAATACTGATGTCATCTGTGAAAAAAACAACTTACCCGAGAGCAGTCTTCTGTAGAAGTCTTGCGTTTCCAAGTTTGATGGGGCTCTCACTCCCAAGTCCTACAGAAGGAGAGAAAACACACTTTAGACTACTAGACCATACCAAGACTTCTTCATCAGTTGCGTGAGAGTTGACCGGCAATTTTGAATGACCAAACTAATTGCACAGTTTTTAAATGAACAAAAACACAGTGGAAGACAGAGTGTACGAGAGGCTCTGAAAAAGGTCATCCAACAACATCTCTGAGGACGACTCGGCATGAAGCACATTAATCAAAGTAGACTTTCCGCACCACTGGGGATATAAATTAATAGTGAATAAATTGGAAAACAAAAGCCTTTATTGAATCATGTTGAACAATAAAATATGTGCAGCCTTAAGGTTGTAACAGCGAGAACAATGTAACGGAATGTGTCTCAAATGACCCTCTATAGTGCACTACTTGGTGGCATTTGGAGGGGAAAATTGTGTTTATTTGAAGAAACCAGGTGACAGTTCAGACAGTGGTCTCACAGGACACACACACTACACTGTAAATTGCACTATGGCTCCATCTAAAGTGGCTTGTAGCTATGGAGGTCACAGCTCAAGGCAATAGAGGATTGATTGCATTTCATTGAGATGGATGGATGCTTTAAAGTCTGATCACACGTCAAGGTTGTCTGTGTGCATGTAGTGTGTGTGTCTGCGCAAGTGTGTGGCAGTGCCAGTGAGGCCTACCAATTCTACCCAGTAGAAGCCTCTCTCAGAGAGGCAGAATACAGAGGAGCTATATAAGCAACTATAAAAAAAATAAAAAAAACATGGTGACTAACCCTCACACACAGGTGACCGATGAGCCTTTTCTAACTTGTCAACACAACACGTTATGCTCCGCTACCAGCGACGCGAAGACCGTTGTCAAACTCTGCCCTACTAAAAACACGCAACCCTCAAGAGTTCCTATGACAGCAGCAGCCTTGAATATGTCCAACACAATCTTGGGTATAGAAAAACAAAAACAACTGTGGAAACTGTTTAATGTCAATGTTGCGGTAGAAAGGCCATCAAAAGACCGGTCTCAAATTTTCTTTGACATGATTATAAAACAGTGACCGTTAATGCCCATCTCCAGTCTATTAGCAGGCTGATCATAAAACAGTGACCGTTAATGCCCATCTCCAGTCTATTAGCAGGCTGATCATAAAACAGTGACCGTTAATGCCCATCTCCAGTCTATTAGCAGGCTGATCATAAAACAGTGACCGTTAATGCCCATCTCCAGTCTATTAGCAGGCTGATCATAAAACAGTGACTGGAGATGGGCATTAACAGTCTATTAGTAGGCTGATCATAAAACAGTGACCGTTATAATGTCCATCTCCAGTCTATTAGTAGGCTGATCATAAAACAGTGACCGTTAATGCCAATCTCCAGTCTATTAGCAGGCTGATTATAACAGTGACCGTTAATGCCCATCTCCAGTCTATTAGCAGGCTGATTATAACAGTGACCGTTAATGCCCATCTCCAGTCTATTAGTAGGCTGATTATAAAACAGTGACCGTTAATGCCCATCTCCAGTCTATTAGTAGGCTGATTATAACAGTGACCGTTAATGCCCATCTCCAGTCTATTAGTAGGCTGATTATAACAGTGACCGTTAATGCCCATCTCCAGTCTATTAGTAGGCTGATTATAACAGTGACCGTTAATGCCCATCTCCAGTCTATTAGTAGGCTGATTATAAAACAGTGACCGTTAATGCCCATCTCCAGTCTATTAGTAGGCTGATTATAAAACAGTGACCGTTAATGCCCATCTCCAGTCTATTAGTAGGCTGATCATAAAACAGTGACCGTTAATGCCCATCTCCAGTCTATTAGCAGGCTGATTATAAAACAGGTAGCTATTGTGAAGTAAACGGCACAACATCCTCAGGGGGAAAAAACAACCCTTATTACAGCAAAGTAAAAGCCTAATACAAAAGTGGGTTCTGGATGTTACCGTGCCCTTCTAAAGAATGCTCAATGCTTCGTAGAGTTCTCGACCTCAGTGTGGTTGGTTATAAGAGCAGTGGGGTCCTGTTCACTCGGTTCAACGCTGTGGAAAGTCGCCGATAGAAAACGCCACGAATAGACCTGACATGGTTCATTAACATGTCAGAGAGACATGTTTGTTTTACTTAACATATCTCGATCTGTGCGTTCCCACAACACTGTGCCCTGGGTCATATTCACTGGGTGAATCTGGAGGTGAAAGAAACGCACGCGTTTAGACGAGGTGCTGGCTAGCGGAGTAGAACACATGAAAAAGAAAGGAGAGCCTCGCACTCATGTAGTGCAGACTAAATAATTGAATAACCAAAGTTTCGACAGACAAGCGGTCTTCATCGGGGTTTATCAACGTTATTAGGTTATTCAATTATTGCATCTGAGCTCCTAGAGTGTGCGGCTCTCCTTTTCTTTTTCATATTCACTGGGTACCAAATGGAAGAACACTGACAAACACTACCTGAACAATAAGAAATACTTGTTTTGTTTCCGTTGCACAAGGTTTTGCTTTATTGTGCCCTAATGAATATGACCCTACTGACCGCGGACTAGGGCTGGACTGACTGACTGACTCACTCTGTGGGACAGAGAGAGAACACATGTGTTTCCACTTTGCCTGCCCCCACCCCTAACCTCCCAAAACCCCCCGCCATTCCAGATCTGTTAGTCCATATTAAGGATATTTGGATGATGTTTAAAATCCCCCCGCTTTGGGAAAACATCATTTGAGAAGGGAGGAGAAAGAAGAGTCCCTACGCCTAGATGTGTTTTGGTACGAGACTAGTATTATTTCAGCTGGGGAGTATCCGGTAAACACATACTAGCTCACCCTCCTTATATCGTAGCCTACAGGTCATTTTACCAGCTGATAAAGTGACAGGGATAGAGTGATATCAGAGAAGGAAAACAACAATGTATGTAGGTACATCTCCACTAATCTCGTCTCTCAATGTAGACAAGAGAATTAAAATGGACTAATATAGAGATTTGTCCTTACTGCCTACCAGTTAGCCTGGTTTTCTGGTGTTCGTGCTGAACAGCCAACTCCTGCGGTCATTGACAAAGCTTGATAACGACCATAGGAATGGGCAAGACGGCACAAATAGATCGGGGATTAGCCTTTATAACCCAGTATCCCGGTAGTGCAAAACACGTAGCTGTTGTGGGCAGAGTGCTAAAGGTGCTGGATGAGTCAACACGTTGAGCCCTGCAGGGGGGTGTGAATGGAGAACCATAAGATCAGAAGCAGCCCTACGCAATAGAGCAGGGGAACCCTTACTGAAAGAAATGAGGGTGCTTCCTGCGTTACACATTCACACGCAGGCATAAAACCACGACAACGATCACAGATGTCCCAAACCCTTTGGTGTTAAAAGAACGCGAAAAAAACATTCTTCACACCGTCACACATGTAGACTGAGCTATTAAAAAGCATGTGTCAAACACAAGGCCCGCGGGCTGAATCCATGACACATTTCTATCCGTCCCGCACAACGATTTGGGTTCGTCAAAGTCATTCTTGGCCCGCTTCCATACCGCCCACGATGCACTGCACTACAAGTCACAGTAAGCACGGCCAACATTGCCACACACACCCCTCCTCCCAGACCCATCCAGTGCGCTGTATCATGTCATCACTAACAGCATCTTCTACCGGGACCGAAAGTTTAAACGTGTTGTAAGCGAAACGGCCATGCAAAGTTTGGGTTCCAATGGGTCATTGCTATAACCTACAGAAAATGTTATCTTGGTTGTCAATAAGTTAGAAGATAAAGGATTCATGCGTGGGTATAATTAACTACTAAAGGACAATGGGACACACAAGCGAGTATAAATGAGTCAACAGCGGAGTCATCTACTTTATGAAGTTACAGCCTGGTGATCTTTAGTGACCACAGAGAGTCAGGAAACCCGTTTAACATCCCATCTGAAAGACAGCACCCTACACAGGGCAATGTCCCTAATCACTGACCTTAGGCATTGGGATACATTCTTTTTAATAGAGGAAAGAGTGCCTCCTACTGGCTCTACAACACAGCTTCCAGCAGCATCTGGCCTCCCATCCAGAGCTGCTTAGCTTCAGAGGCAAGTCAGCAGCGGGATGCAGGGTGGTATGCTACTTTCATGTGTCCCATTGACAGCGCACAGCAGAGGGATAGTGTTCAGGCACATGCCACACAGTCCTAGCTAGGCTACTAAAATGTTGCAGTCTGGCTTCAGTTTCTTAAGCTTGACAATGACTCACCAAAAAAACAAAACCGGCAAAAATAATTTAAAATAAAACATATAGGCCTATTACAGCAACATTAGAGCAGTAGCCTGGGCTGACTACTCAACTAGGCCTCAGACATGTTGAGGGCACCATACAACAATGCTGCAGTCAACCACACTGGTGATCCATGCAATGCAAAGAAAGGTTACAATGTAGCTACGTTTTTTGTTATTTACAGTTCTTAAAACACTTTGATTAGGGTGGACAAATTATTTATCTCGTTTTAAGATGTTAAAATGCTATATAGAGCATCCTATGTACATAAGTGGACATTATAAAAAGGCCATCTTTTTTTTCTCCTCTAATAAAAACAGCCAGTTTGGGCCAGTTGTATATAAGTGTTTTGTAAAAACAAACGTAGGCAATGTATGGCCCACAAATTTGTGTTATTTTTTCCAATATGGCCAGCGTGCCGATTGAGTTTGATACCCCTGTTGTAAAAGTGAAACATTTGGATCAAGTGATGTCATTCATCAATGAAGGGGTCTAATCCTGGATGTTCTAGCAGTGGTTGATTTCATGATAAACACACTGCATGTCGCTATGAGGGCGAAATGACCGTTTACTGTTCTGAGCAAGTTCTTCCTCCTTGTCATTTACAGACTTAATACTACAGCTTCTATACACAAAGTACTAACACTTGGAGAGGGCAATAAAACCACATGGGGCTGATCAATTAAGTGTGTGCAGAAATGACCATTCAAGAGCATATGTCCCTGTTTAGAGGGGATTACCCTGAGCAGAGCAGCCCCGAACTAGAGAGAGCCCAAAAAGAAATGTCACTAAAACGACAACGGGATCACTTACATCACAACTCTTACTACCCCCATCTTCTACCACACACACTGACCTCCCCCAGCATCAGAGATAAAGGGAAGGGTTTAGTTTAGATTTATAAATACTAGGAGGGGTAGCTAAATCAGGTGAGACTGAGCCAATCAAAGCCTTAAACCCCTTAGCCTACGGTAGATCCTAATACTGTATGCCAATTATAGACAATCAATCAAGACAATGAATGGCTAACCAAGCCTAGTCTCATTTCATTATCAAGACCATTGCACTTGTATTTTTATTTTTTAAATTGAACCTTTATTTGCCATGGTGGACTCGTTAGCGGTGCGCTAGAGGTCAAATGCTGAACAAATGACTGATGGCTAAGTATTGGTCTGGACACTGCTGTGTGTCAAATGTATGCTAATAACATACACATCAACCCCCCAACCCACCAGACCCCAGTTGTGTCCCAAACGCACTACTTTTGACCATAGGCCAAAAGTGCACTATGCAGGGAATGGGTTGCCATTTGGGACACGAGATCACCTACTGGGTTGTAATGGCTGGGAACCAATGGTGTTGGGGCACCAGGAACACCTGTTGTGAATTCTCAGCCAGTTAACCAAGCAGAACCACCACTCAACACCCAGTTCCACTCTCTGGACGCATTACTGAGAGTGGGAATTGTGTACAATTGTGAGAATGAGAAACATAGGCCACACACACGCACTCAGAGTTCTTGTCACACAGTCTGACGAACACACTCAGGCATGTGCAACTAACTACACACAGGAAAACATAATATCTCTGGCATAACTGTCCAAATAAACTGGAGACAGAAAGTAGAGCCCAGAAATAACTCTCCCTCCTCCTGCAGTCAGAGAGAGTCCCTTATCGACTGTTACGTCCTTGGAGGCTACAGCTGCAGACAGCGCAAGGACAACTGGAAACGGGGCCAGTTAGGAGACCATTTTACCTCACTTTCCTCAGGCTACAGCCCCAGCCTCAGTCCCAGACCCAAAGCCCCCCCTCCTCAGTCCCAGACCCAAAGCCCCCCTCAGTCCCAGACCCAAAGCCCCCCCTCAGTCCCAGACCCAAAGCCCCATCCTCAGCACCATCTTACCTTGTCTGCAGAACTTGACATGGCTCAGGTAGTTTGAGATCCACGGGTTTGCGTTCCGATACATTTTTGCAAGACCAGGTAGGTACAGAGGACAGATAGAAGAAGAGAGGGATAGAGAAAGAGCTGGAAAGAGAGAAGTGCTGAAGTCCGACCCGCAGGCAGGCAACTGACTGCAAGGTGATGCAGAGAAACAAAAAACGCAGTCAGTCGGTGCCCCGGGACGAGCTGCCCTCAGCACAGAGAGAAAGAGAGAGAGGCAGAAGGAGAAGGGAGTGAGTCAGGTAGTGTTAGAGAAAGAAGGGCAGGGAGAGAAAGAGTAGAGTGGGGGAGCTGATCCCCGATCAGCAGTAGTAGCGCGTGGTAGGGGCTGCAGTGCAGCGTTGTTTCTCTCTGTGCAGGCAGAGTCTCTTGACAGCTCCCCTCTAGTCTCCTTCAGCAGTAACGCTAATAGCAAACTGGCTAACGGCTAATACTAAACAGACATCCTCCAGTGCAGCCTAACTCAAGCTGCTCAGTGCCTGCTAATCTGATTACAGGCAAGAAATTAGCTAGGCCCCATGGCTCACAGATTGGACCCGAGAGGCTGGGTGTCCCTCTATCTCCTGCAGACAGACGACTCAGAGAAAGGTATATACTGTAGAGTGGAAGTACTGAGAATGTGCTGCTGTGTTCTCTTGGCCCAGTGACAAGGCAGCAGTGGGACGCTACAGAGCAAGGGGAGGGTGAGAGAGAGAGATGAGAAGACAAAATTAAAGTCTCAGCTAGATGATAAATTCCACTCATCTCTCAGTGGTGACAAAACGAAGGAGCAGAGGGAGAGAGAGAGTGAGCAAAGGAAAGGGAGACAGAGGGATGGAGAGGCTAAGAGAGAGACGGAAGGTGAGAGGCAGAGAGAATGTGAAATAGGAGATTATGGAGCTCCAGTCATGGGATTGTCCATCTGACTAACCGTATCATTATGGTAAAAACTATGGCCGTCCATCCCTAGAGAATCCAAAAGAGCAGTAGTGTGTGATCACAGAAAGTGAATGAGATGGTGTAGTCAGAGGGATAGAGAGGATACAAGTTCAGACCTGCAGATTTACACTAAGGGTACACACACAGGGAGAGACAGACAATTACTTTGATTCCTCAGCCAATAACTGATGTCACCAACCCAACACTGCAGTAGCAGTGTCCAAACACATCCTACTTGAACCCAGGTGTGACGTCAGATCAGTTTATTAGAGGTGGCAGGTTTGGACTCTTCTCTCTCCCTCCGTGGTGAGCTCATCTGGTCTGGGCACACCAACACACTCACAGCTAAGTAACACGGCAGGTGAGACAGCTATACGTTTGTCTGTAGTCTACTATACTCTAATAACACCAAACCCACCTACCTTAGACACCCAACATGGGAATTTATTTTTAGATAATGATCAGTTATATTCCAATATGTAGATTGAAATACAAAGCATTGAAACCAATTAGTTGTGGAAATACTTAGAGAAACACTACACCCAATACAACAACAAGCATTTTCTTTAACGGGTGAAACATTTGAGCTCTCTACTGTCCCTAGTGGCAGCAGGACACCCTGCAAGCTCAGCCACAGGACAACCATAACCACCGCAGACCCATACTCACTCTTAACATTCATCCCCATATAGATAGAGGAGGAGGACTGGACTCTGTCACTGGAGGAATGCAGTGTTGAGTCTGGAGAGAAGCCTGGGAAGAAGCCGACATTGTGCTCTGCTCTGATGTTCATGCCTCTCCTGCTGGGTCCAGACCTGGGTTCTAATGTTATGGTTTACTTTCCAAAACTTTTAGCATTTGATTGAGACTGTCCGGAGTGCCAGATGGGGCAGGGATTGCACTTTAGGGACTATACCATTGGTCCCATTCCATCAGGTAATCGCAATCAAGCACAGTGGAATAAATTCAAATAAAATAAAAAACTTTTTGAACACAGGTGTGGTTGGGTCACCACAGAGGGGCTTGGTGGGGCTAACAGCCTAACAGAACACCAAAGCCTTTTGGTCCCCCTTGACCACATAAACCTATCACCATCTGATGCATACCAGACCTGCAGACTAACAGTACTATTACATCAGTCATTAAACTATGACGACCCTACGGTGCCAGAGGATCGGCAGGCAAACTAACGCAGGCTCTGCTGTAACACCTGTACTGTAACTATAGCTCGGGGGTATTCAACCGGGGGTCTGTGGAGGGAGTGCAAGGGCTCCACGGAAATATAAAAAGTGGAAATATACCAGTCAAAAGTTGACACGCCTACTCATTCAAGAATAATAGTGAAGACAAAACTATGAAATAACACATATGGAATCATGTAGATACCCCCAAAAAAGTGCTAAACAAATCTAAATATATCTGAGATTCTTCAAAGTAGCCACCCTTTGCCTTGATAGCTTTGTACACGCTTGGCATTCTCTCAACCAGCTTCACCTGGAATGCTTTTCCAACAGTCTTGGAGGAGTTCCCACATGTGCTGAACACTTGTTGGTTGCTTTTCCTTCTCTCGGCAGTCCAACTCATCCCAGTCCAACTCAATTGGGTTGAGGTCGGGTGATTGTGGAGGCCAGGTCATCTGATGCAGCACTCCATCACTCTCCTTCTTGGTCAAATAGCCTTTACACAGCCTGGAGGTGTGTTTTGGGTCATGGTCCTTTTGAAAAACAAATGACAGTGGGACTAAGCCCAAACCAGATGGGATGGAGTATCGCTGCAGAATGCTGTGGTAGCCATGCTGGTTATGTGTGCCTTGAATTTGAATCAATCACAGACAGCATCACCAGCAAAGCACCCCCACACCTCATCCTTCACGGTGGGAACACAACATGAAAAGATCGTCCGTGCACCTACTCAGCGTCTCACAAAGACACTTCGGTTGGAACCAAAAATCTATCTATCTATCTATCTATCTATATATCTATATCTCTATATATATATATATATATATATATTTAAACGTTATGAATATCGCTAGCAACAGAACAAACATGTTGAATTACATACAAACATTTTTTCTACTGTCGGTAATGTCAACTTTATTCCTCAACTCCTAATATTGAGCCAATGGTATTGAGCCCTAATATTGAGCCCTGCTCAGACGTTGCATGCATCAACCAATGGTTGTGTGCCACGTCATCAACTGTGCCTTTCAGGAACCAGATTGCTATAACGTATGCTGGTAGCTGATACATAAAATACCTATCCATGCGTTGTAAAATCTGGCATGAGTCAGCAACGCCTGGGCAGAGGAATGCGGCCATAGGCTTTAAAAAGGCAGCCGCGTGTGAAGCTGGTTGCTGGTAAGCTTGGACTGAATGAATTTACCAACCTTTATTTAGTTATTAGCAAAAAGGTGTTCCAAGTTAAATTTTTATCTAATAGGCTACGTTAAAGTTTAGACTTCCTCTTCTAAGGGTGACAGGTACCCTAGTGGCTAGTGTTGGGCCACTAACCAAAAGGTCGCTAGTTCGAATAAGGGTAAAAATCTGTCAATGTCCCCTTGAGCAAGGTACTTAAACCTAATTTACTCTAGGGAGACGCTATACTACTATGGCATTTCACTGCCCCTATCCAGTGTTTTTAACAATAAAACATCTTTATATTTCAATATTATAATGTGTGGAGGGCAAAATATTAATAATCTACAAAAATATATTAATTAAAAAATTATTACTTCTCCTTGCCATTCACCTGACGATAAGATGTGATGGGGGGGGGTCTCTGGGTCACCGGTTTAACTGGGAGTGGGTCCCTGGGCTAGAAGGTTGAAGGCCCCTGCTGTACTAGCTCTATGATTACAAAGGTAGTTTGGAATCAGAGGCAGTCAACTAGCCCATTCCCAGATCTGTGTGCTGTTTAGTCACAACATGACAACAAATGAGCATAGGAATTGGCAAGACTATACAAAACAGACCAAGCTAACACTTATCAGTATTTATGCACACACGCAGAAGTATCTGGTAACCAGTCCTGTTGTCCAATGGAGAGGCACTAACTTGTAATTACACGCCTGGCTGCTGATATGAGGACAGTCAAACATTGTCGCTCCGCACTAGACAGGATTACACTCAAAAAAGGTGACCCAATCTGGCAACTGCATCCCAAAACAAATCTTCAAGGTAAACCACCAGAGATGAATGTTATAACCTTTTCAGACAATATGGAATGTGGTGCCTTGAAAGCGTCTCGGCTATGGCATGTTTGTTTGCCTGAAGAGTACACTAAGGCTTTTTAAATGCCAAAATGAAACGGCCACTGAACGGGCATTTTGTCTAAAGGAATGCCGCTTCTGAAGCGGGACCATCGTCAAATCACTAAGCAACCAGAACTGTCAATCAAATAATCTCGAGTTACCTGTGCACAACCACTCTTTAATAAAAAAATGTTTGTCGTCAGGGAAACAATAAACATTCTATGCCGAAGCAGAATTCTACTGTCTGAAAAATGTAGACTCGTATGATGCTGCACATATTTTGTTGTTGTTGTCTGAAAGGTCATGTCATTTTGATCTTTGTTAGTACAGTTACTGATAAGGAGACGAGAAGGAGGAAGAGTTTGTAATACTAAACAAACACCAGCAATTTGACACATTTTGAATTTGATCAGTACCCAAAAGCCAGCTCTGAGGCAATCCAAACAAATCACTTTTTTTTTGATGTTGAACAAAAACAGGCCAACGATGAGACCTCTATCATCGTAACAGCAGCATGTCCACACCTCCCCACCAATTATACACAACACAGATGCCTGGGTGTCAGATTAATTCAACATAAGAATTGAATTACTGTATACAAACACTTAGACATCCAGTGACAGCAATGGCACTTTAAATGACCCCAGCGTCTCTCCTCAAGCCCGTTGATAGTGCGTGTATGCGTGCGTGACGTGGAGAAGGAAAGCAGGAAACGTTGGCAGGTTCGTCTCATAATCTGGGCCCAGAACTCAACCTCTCATCCCAGGCCTCCCCCTCAGAAATAAAGCCCAGATTTACTGTTTCTCCCACAGGAAATGCTGTATATCCCTCTCTTCTGGCAAATTAACGATGGAGGGATCCAGCACGTTTGGCCATGTTGTCTCTACAGACACATAGCAGTGCTCAGCCCAGAGTCCATCACTCAAACAGAACCAGAAACTAATACAGAAGGTAGGCATAGCATGAAGAGGTAAAGATAGTGTTCCCCTTCAATTTAGCTGCCACTGCAAAAAATATCATTTTTTCTGCCAAGACTGCTTTTAAAGGGATAGCGCAACATAATTATCCCACTTTCCGCTTTCACGGATTCCATTTTATAGTTCCCTGCATGCAATTTGAAGGAAGTTGCTAACTAGCGTTAGCGCAATTGCTAACTAGGATTACCATGCTAGCGGTTCTTGTAGACTTCCAGTTATTGCCTACCTTCAAGTTCATTCCAACTGCACACAGAGAAATAAAAATAGTAACCGTGAGTTGATCGGACTCTGGGTAAGAAAAAGGGCTCAATTGCCAAAAGTTGTGCACTTCATAGGGAATAGGGTGCCATTAGGGACAGTCCACATGGGGAAGTATTTGGGAGTGCTACATTTGCTCAGACACTTGTAGAAGGACCAATGGTCTAAATTTACTGTCCCAGTTTGCTGTCATAACAGTCATTGGTCCTTGGACAGTCAGAGAACTGCACAAGGTCAGACACATTCCCTTCAAAACATGCACGCACTCTGACACACTGGAAGATAGGTTGGCCTTGTTTGTAGCCAGCTCACTCGGTTCAATCTACCCTAATAAGGTGAGGTGTTAGCTGAGTGGCTGGGCAGCAGAGGTCACTGACTGGGTATTTACAGTCACAGTTCACTGGCTGGTACCCAGGCCTGGTCTGAACTTACCCAGACCATCTCTATTGGGACCAAGGCCAGTAATACCCAAGAACAATGTGTATTAGTCCAAAAGACCAGACCATGGCAATGTCCAAGGCAGTACAAACAAACTTCGAACTTTCCAAACAGATCCTGGCCTCAGCTTACTGTACACAAGCCTTTTCTCAGATACAACTGCCACAAATAGAAGGACCAAGATAACTTTGTCCAACTCCATCTGTAAACTCCATCCGTAAACACTAGCTAGCTATGCCCTGTTGCCCCACCCCTTGACAGACTTACCCAAGATAACCCAGATAAAAGCTTCCCTAAGAAGTGGCTCTCGATGGCTCAAGGTTGAATGCTCTTTAGAGATCCCTAACAATGTGTGCCGACTACCCCCACAATGTTGGTCAACAGCATGCAGCTCGAGAGTTGAAACCAGTCATGAGATTTGAATTTACTGTAGACCTTGAGAAATAGTTCCACAGAAGAGAGAAAAAGGTGGAACGCAACCACCTGCACACTTCACCAAACCCATTTTTAAATGATTATTTTTACGCCTTTTTTCCTCACCAGTTTCGATTTCGTCTCGTCGCTGAAATTCCCCAATGGGCTCGGAAGGTGAAGGTTGAGTCATGCGTCCTTCAAAATGACCCGCCTAACCACGCTCTTAACACCCGCCCGCTTAGCCCGGAAGCCAACCACACCAACGAACCTGGGTCTGTACTGACGCCTCTAGCATTGCGCCGCAGTGCCTTAGACCACTGCGCCACTCGGGATGCCCCGACCGATCCCATTTGCCAAAGCATTCCTGATGTTCTTCCCATTCCATTCCATTCCATTCCCACCCGGCAATCTTCCCAGGAACTGTCATCCCATTTTTGTTTAGTGTATGGGAAAAGCTGGGACTAGGACAGATGGCGATTTTGGAACCCTTTATTTAGTATCTTTCATTTTTCAGCCACTGGTCAGCCAGAATCAAGACCATAACAGTCAAAAGGTCAGCCAGCAGGTAGGGGGTTGTGCCATTGGAAGACAAATGAACTGAAACACCAGAAGATTCTGCTGGCCAAGACCGAGAAGCTGTACCTATTCCCAGAGAAATGACTGTGTGGAAACTCAATACACAAAAGGAAAGGTTTTAGGGTAGATGCCAGAATAGTACAGTAATATACCAGAAAGTCGACTTATTTCATATCCCCATGAACCTTTGACCGGTTACTTTGACACCATTTGCTCAGCTCTCTTCCTATGGCGTTAAATAACCATAAAAACACAAGGAAATGGCCATACTAATTCAATGGGATGTAGGGCACAATAAGTTAGACCAATTTAAATGGAGAGCTCAAATGAAGCTCCATTTGAACGTAGACATGTTACAAATTCCAGTCCTCCTCTCCCTGTCTGTTCCTAGACCTTTCTCCCCTCGTTTGTTTCTCAAATGAATCCCCCTTTAAAAGCCCTGTGCAGCTGGTGAAACTTAGATTTAAAAAAAATATATATATAGAATCACACAGTACATTCCAAAATGATTCTAAACAGTGCAGCCAGAACCCAATCAACACATATCTGGTAAGGGTCTGTTCCATTTATAAGCAGCAGAGCTGACAGTCCTGATGTTACTGTTAGAACTGGAATAAGTGCTACCAGACAGGAGGCTAAACCCCCAGGGGATCCTGGATACAGAGATAGATCACGCACACTGGAAGGCGCTTCCTCCGAGCTCTGCTCTCTCCCTCCCCACCTGTAGGAAAATGTATCCTAGCTTGCCGAGACTTGTCCAATCTCCCTCTCTGTGTGTGGTGACTATCGGAGTCAGTTGTCTGTGCTATGGCTTACATGCCATTTAAATCCGTCTATGACAATTGTGCGCGCGCATGTGTGCCACAGCTGTTTATAGATCCCGCTATACATCATCGCTGCTGTCTACAAGAATACAGTATGACCGCTTACCTCAGCTATTCTACACAGCGCAATGTTGACACTTCTGCTATTCTACGCAACCGTACAGTCCAAATGTCACCAATATGTTTCAAATCATTACATACTCACATTGATATCTTAGATTACAACCAGCTCAGTGTATCAAGAACATTTGAAACGTGTTCTACCCTCTCGTGACATTTAAGTTACAAGCAAAGGACTTTGCTGATAACTACTTTGAGGAAAATTGTACTTAATATGCCCGTGACGTGTGTTTGTCCCACCTAGCGGTCTTAAGATGAATGCACTAAATCGCTCTGAATAAGAGTGTCTTCTGAATTACTAACATGTAAATGTAGGTCAGAAAGTGCATAAATAAGGTACTGGTAATTAGGTTTCATGCAATGAGAGGCTATAAGTACAAAATTGATTAGAATAAATTATATACATACATATATAGTTGAATTTGGAAGTTTACATAAACTGAGTTTAAATGTTTCACAATTCCTGATATTTAATCCTGGTAAAAGAAAATCCCTGTTTTAGGTCAGTTAAGATCACCACATTATTTTAAGATTGTTAAATGTTAGAATAATAGAGATAATTATTTATTTATTTCATCACATACCCAGTGGGTCAGAAGTTTACATACACTCAATTAGTATTTGGTAGCATTGCCTTTAAATAGTTTAATTTGGGACAAATGTTTTGGGTAGCCTTCCACAAGCTTCCCACAATAAATTGGGTGAATTTTGGCCCATTCCTCCTGACAGAGCTGGTGTAACTGAGATAATGATTTATTTAAGCTTTTATTTCTTTCATCACATTCCCAGTGGGTCAGAAGTTTACATACTATTTGAGTGTATTTGGTAGCATTGCCTCATGAAGCTGGTTGAGAGAATGCCAAGGGTGTGCAAAGCTGTCATCAAGGCAAAGGGTGGCTACTTCGAAGAATCTCAAATTTGTTCAACACTTTTTGGTTACTACATGATTCCATAGGTGTTATTTCATAGTTTGTCTTCACTATTATTCTACAATGTAGAAAATTGTAAAAATAAAAACCCTTGAATGAGTAGGTGTCTAAACTTTTGACTGGTACTGTATGTATGTATGTATGTATGTATGTATGTATGTATGTATGTATGTATGCACGTATGCACGCGCGTACACACTGAACAACAGAAAATAATGCAACAATTTCCAAGATTTTACTGAGTTACAGTTCATATACGCAGTGGTGGAAAAAGTACTCAACTGTCATACTTGAATAAAAGTAAAGATAACGTAATAGAAAATGACTCAAGTAAAAGTCACCCAGTAAAATACTACTTGGCTAAAAGTCTAAAAATATGTTTGTAAATATACTTCGGAATCAAAAGTTGAAACCACTTCAAATTCCGTATATTAAGCAAACCAGACGGCACAATTGTACTTTATTTATTTATTTATTGGTGGATAGGCATAGGCAGGGGCACACTCATACACTCAGATCAGAGGCTGTAGGGATGATCTCTTGATAAGTGTGTGAATTGGACCATTTTCCTGTCAAAATGTAACAAGTACTTTTGGGTGTCAGGGAAAATGTATGGCGTAAAAAGTCAGAAATGTGAAAATCAGTCATGCCTACTTAAACTGCATACTGTGTACTAATCGTACTACTTACTACTTAGAACATATTGTATAGTAAAATCAAATGCAGTAAGCAACAAATAATATACCATGTCATCCACATTGAGAACGCGTCAACTATTGCACAATTGCATGGATTCCTGCTATTCGTTCATTTTGGTACAGCGCGTCACCATATCAGCTGTTGTCTTCCTCAATAGTGTGCAGCGAATTGTACTAGATGAAAAGCCAAAATGAGTATAACATCCTGGCATACTCAAGATGCCTATCCTTTAGTATCTAGTCATTTATTAGGCTCCCCATTTGCTGTTGCCAAGGCAGCAGCTACTCTTCCTGGGGTCCAAAACATTAAGTCCTTCAAATTCATTTATTTATCTGATTTTATTGCTAGCTTGAGTTACCGGAGGTGGGAGAGCATTCTATGTAGTCAAGGCTCTATATAGTACTGTGTGTTTCCTAGCCTCTGTCCTGGACTTGGGGACTGTGAAGAGACCCCTGGTAGCATGTCTTGAGGGGTAATGTATGGGTGTCTGAGATGTGTGCTAGTCGTTTGAACAGACAGTTTGGTACTTTGAATATACGTCAATACCGCTCAAAGACCAGTAGTGATGCAGTCAGTCAATCGCTCTACTTTGAGCCAGGAGAGGTTGACATGCATGTTCTTGATGTAAGCCCTCTGTGTACTTTTAAGGGCCATATGTGCTGCTCTGTTCTGGGCCACTATAAATTTGCCTATGTCCTTATTTGTAGCACTTGACCATATAACAGGGCAGTAATCTAGGTGTGAAAACTAGGGCCTGATGGACTGGTTTGGTGGATGATGATGTCAAGAAAGCAGAGCTTTATTACAGACAGACCTCTCCTCATTTTCGCTACCGTTTAAATCAATGTTTCAACTATGTCTGTTTACAATCTAGGGTTACACCGAGCAGTTTAATCTCAATTTGCTCGATCGACACATAATTCATTACTAGATTTAGATGAGGTTTAGCAAATGTTTTGTCCCAAAACAATTGATTTAGTTTGATATGTTTAAGATGAACCTATTACTACCCACCCAGTCTAAAGAACGCAAGTATTCTGACACGGCCAACGTCTTGCGTGGTCAAGCCAGACATGTTAAGACTCCTCTGGCTTTGGTCTGAGGCTTCCTCCTGCATGGCTGGCTCCTGGCTCAGGTCCACCTCTGTGTCATGGACCATCAGGCTGTTGGGATGTTGGACATGTCACTCAATAAGCTGGCCCTTAACTTCAGGACGGCCATTCGAGAGCCTACACTTCACAGTCAGGTAGGCCAGGATCCAATTCAATTAGGGAGACAGACCCACGCTTGAACCTGAGTGAAACAGGGGAGGTTCCAAGAAGAACAGATGTCCTATTGCAAAACACTTAGCTATTGTGTGACACACTCAACACAACCCTGATCTGAACACGTGGCCTCCCCAGTCCCAACCCATCTTAAATGACAAGACGGACCAAAACAAATGTTGCCGGTTGCAACGGTTGGACGCTCTGTCCTCTCTGAACTTCATTTTAGGATTGTTTTCTAACGGTTACAGGCCTAGCAGGTGATCTATTGCACATAGCAGTAGTTCTTGTTAGTCTCACATGTCCTTAAGACCAGGCGATTTGTCGTCAGTACTCTTGAACATTCTGTTCTGCTGCCAGTCTTCTCTATGGACACTCATCACTGGAGAGCCCAAACAAGGCGTCAAAACAAACCTCTTATTAATAACAGACCTATTGGGAGTGTGTGATGACAAAGATATCGCCAAGCTAAATGAAGAGAAGGTCAACAACATGAGACATGTCAAGTTTGAGTACTCTCCTGTCCACAACAGTGCGTCTACTTCCTCACTTGGCTGAGAGATGCATGGTGATAGGATTAGTTTATGTTCCTGGCAGGGCCCGAGGTAAACAAGCTCTACAATCCAGTCTACATCCGCATCTATCCTCAGATTGCATGGGCACCTTTATTAAAATTGGAGAGAGATGTGAGGGTCATCATGTCAGCACTCATTGCAGTGTGGAGACGATTTGCAATCTTAAATTGCACTAGTATAACACACAAAACATCTAGTTCTTTCTCCATCTCAGAAGGATCCATTTAAATGGACTTCTCCCAGGGTCATCACATGAAGTGATCGGAGTGCGAAGTAACAGTCTCTGCCAAGACAACAGCTACAGTATATAAGTGCTTCCAGTAAACGCCTGGAAAGATTGGATGGTCACGGAGGGTGAATTCCTGGGGCTCTGCCTCTATTACAAACAGCTGATGGTAGATGCCATGGCAACAAAGTAAAAGTGGTGAAAGGCTTATTGGGGGGGGGGCTGAACAGGGACGGCATCAGGACTCTTTCTCACACCCAAGCCTGAAGCCACCCGGAAATTAGATCAGTTAGATTACGCTTAAACTGGGTATTTATGGAATGGTGCTAAATAGACACTTAAGTACACAGGATACGACACACACTTAAAAGGTGTCTTGTCCAGGCCACAGGTGATATCCATCTGAGAGATGTTAAGTAAATAATGAAGCGCCCTCACCGGTGTTAAATCGGCCTCAAGATCACATTTCAACTCTGGATTTGTACACGCAAAGCCATCTTAATGTGGTACTGATCTAGGATGGTACTGATCTAGGATGGTACTGATCTAGGATGAGATCTATAAAAATCTACATAACAAATCAATGAATAGTCTTTTGCCACGGAAGTGCTAGTTGGCTGTACTTGCGCTAAAACTCTTGTATTTTTCATCCTATAGCTTGTTCTCAATCTTTTTAAAATAGTGAGCCAACATGTTTTCAGCAATTATTTCAATGACCGATGAGAACTACATTTTCTCATGCGCCGTCTCTCGGCAGCAGACAAAGCATAGTGAGTAATATGTTTGGAACATCAAATCAAAGTTACAGTATCGAATCGCAATACATACAGAATTGATACTAAGTATTGTGATGACTTTGTAGCATGAGGTCCATGGCAATTCCCAACCCTACATTTGTTTATGTTGCCATAGTCCTATGAGCAAGCATGCGCGCGTTCCTCGTCAGGGCAGTTGTGCTCTATTTCTGTCCTGTGTATTCTGATCCTGACCGAGAGAGCAGAACAGGTGCAGGACAATGTGCAGCTGTACTGTCAGGTCATGACAGAGCTGTGTCCCAGAGGCCTTTACTGTCTCTCACACACACACAAACCACCTACCTAAATCTCAATTTGACCTATTCTAAAGCTTTTCGCACTTCACCACATTCATCTGTGGTATAATCCATCTGAAGCAGTATACGAGCGTGGAAAGATCCACATCTCACGATGAAAGTGGATCGGACATGTCATAGGGCTGTCACCTTTTCAGAGCATTAAGAATCTTCATAAGGATTTTATAAAACGCTATACTGGTCAACAAAAGGTGGACAAAAGTTCAGCATCAAACTGACTATGGACATTTTCTGATTTAAGCTGAAAATCTGTGCATGTCATCTACTTCTAACGGGTCTGGGAGGAAGAGTCCTGGACTAGGTTAGGTTAGATTAGGATAGGTCAGTTGCCATGCAGCTCCAAGACAAACAGGCAGGTACCAGAATGAAATTGGGAATGTGAGGAGAGAACGAGAATGGGTTCCAACAAGGGCTGTTCCAATCAACCAGAATGAGGATACGGACTGTTCCAGAATACCATTGGGTTCAGCAACACCCCATTTCGCTGCAAGCTCGCCCTTCCTCATGGTCCATCAAACCAGTTCACTTCCAATAGATAGGGGTTATCCAGCCTGCGATCATATCAAATCAGACCACCTCTTCACTGAACACGTCATAATATAAAATACCCAACGACAGCCCAGCAAGCATTCCATTCAAACCGTATTAAAGGCTTTTAGAAGCCAGTCAGTATTTCAATGTGGTTACTAAAAAGGGTATCTTCTCCTCACAAACCTTCCCCCAACATTTCCCCAACTCAACTCCTTACTTCAGTTTTCGTCTCAGATTAGACGTGACAGTGTAGTGCCTGGGCTGGGGTAGGTCTTCTGGGGTAGGTTTTCCTGGGCTGGGGTAGGTCTGTTGGTAGTAGTCCCTAGGTTAGGGTAGGTCTTCTGGGAGCAAGTCCGTGGGGGTAGGTCTCTAGTGGGTTGGGTCTTTGGGGGCCGGATAGTTCCACAGCGGGTCTGGGAGAAGATCAAAGCTAAGCACAGGAGGGCTAGTAGGACACGACTGACATGATGCACGAGTTGCCAGCACCGTTAGAACGACGGTCACTCCCCCCCTCTCGCTCCCCCTCTTGCTCCCCCTCCCCCATGTGTGGCAGTTAGATCTGCAGCAGGCATGATTCAGGGAGCTGACAAATTTAGAACGGTGCTTTCCCACTCAGGCTAGATCAATCAAAACACAGAAGAGAAGATAGGACGGGACGGGGTGGGGTGGGGGGGGCATCTCCAACGTGGTTTTAGAGAATATGGCAGTACTTCCAACTGATCTCACAACCGCAGACCATGTGTAACCGCGCAAGCCCAGGAACTCCACATCCGGCTTCTTCGTCTGCGGGATCGTCTGAGACCAGCCACCAGCCACCTCACAAGGGTCTTGACCTGACTGCAGTTTAGCATCGTAGCAAACTTCAGTGGGCAAATGCTTACCTTCGATGGCCACTGGCACACTGGATGAATACCAGTTTGAGTTGTACAGAGCAGATGGCAGACAGCGTGTGTGGCGTAGTGTGGGCGAGCGGTTTGCCAATGTCAACGTTGTGAACAGAGTACCCTATTGTGGCGGTGGGGTTATGGTATGGGCTGGAATAAGCTACGGACAACAAACACAATTGAGATGGCAATTTGAATGCACAGAGTTACCATAACAGGATCATGAGGCCCATTGTCGTGTCATTCATCCGCCGCCATCACCTCATGTTTCAGCATGATAATGCACCAGGAACATTTTAAAAGGGGAGGTAAAGGGGCGGTTGAAGAGGCTGTTAGGGATGTGCATGTTTCCCTTTTGAGATGATTCGATACGCATCTAGATCCATGGGCTCTGATACGGGAAAGATGCATTTTAGTTTGAAACGAGTCGGTGCGATTTGGTCTGATTAGAGAAAGAATCGATGCGATAACATTTGTTGCATAAAACACATTCATTGTCCATTGTAAATTCAAATCTGTGGTGTGTGTAAATGTTGAATGTACCATGTAGGGTACTGAGCCACACAGGGAACACTAAGCATCTACCACCCCACTAGCAGATGAGAAATGTAGCCTGTATCCCCCCACACTAATTCACTTGTCATTTTTGCAGATTAAGTGTTTGAGGTAGTAATGTATCCATATTCATCGTTCAGCTGTTGAATATATAGCACAACTTCGTTGATCCTTACATCCGTTGAGGCGATCTTGATTCTCATCTCTGGTCTCCACCCATATTCCTGGGGAAATCACGTTTTTTTTTCTCATTGAACTAAAAGTTGAATTGAGAAAACAATACCGTATCACTCTCGTGATTATTTCTCCCCTGTTTTCAGGTACTTTATTGATGATTAAAAAAAATGTAATTTTAAATGTAATAACTCGCTAACGTTAAGCGTGTTTAAGGTGGGTCTTAGTAACATCTTGAGGAAGTTAGAGTTAAGTTTGCAGAGAGTAATATTAGCCCTGCTCGGTTGTAGCGAAGAATAGCATCGTACTGAGAGTAGCTGCCATCTTATGTCGATTGTGAATGAACGTGCGTGTTGTTAATAAGATATTTTGCTGTGTTATTTGTATAATGGTTTTTCTGTTGTTTTGTAATGTGTTACTTTTGTGAAACGATTTGAACTAAAAGTTGAATTGAGAAAACAATACCGTATCACTCTCGTGATTATTTCTCCCCCGTTTTCAGGGGCGTAACATATGTCTACTCAGACCATCAACCAGTCACACTATACAGATAAGAAGCCATTTGAAACAACACATGTACCAAAAGTACCAGTGTCACACCACAGCGTATACACCACACTAAATTCAAAGTTAATTTGATACAGGACGTGTAGAAATATTCAGTCTGAATATGACCTCTTGACTTGAGGTGCCAGTCTGTCTTAGTATCCCGGCATTTCTATTTATCCCTGGACGTTTTACCTGGCTGGGGCAATACATTTACATTGTAGTCATTTAGCAGACGCTCTGGAATTACAATGGGGAGGCGCATCCATTTTTTGGGGGCAAATCGAACTCAGAACGCACGCTCAATCTAGGATCAGTTTCCCCTTTTCGATCACAACAAATAAAGATTACAAGGGGGGTCAACCCTTCTACTCGGAGACGCTTGATACATACGGCCCTGGCCTTAGTCCTAACATGGCTGTGGGGGTCTGGAGAGGAGAGGTCCGAATTCCACCTCAGCGGACGGTGGCAGCATCCGCAGCCCAAAACCAGCAGGAGGTAACTGGAGACGCTGGCAGCCATTTATGGCCTCTTGGCTGGTGCTTTGATAGCACTCAATCTCCCAGAAATAGAAATTGACTTCACTCACTCTGTCTCTCTCAACTCACAGGGATCAAGTCAGCTGTCACAGGGCAAAAATCCCCTCGGACACCTAACTACCTCAACACACGCACACACTTTGCGCCAAGTTTTCTAGAAAGTAACTAACTGTAGCTAGGTAATATTCTCTCAGTGTTGCTGGTTCCGTCATTAAATACTTGTTGAAGGGTAAGGCAGCCATATTTGACATACATGTATTAACATACATGAGTCCCTTTGACATACATGTATTAATGTCGAGTGGAAACTGACAGGGACATTCTCCAGAAGGTGTAGGGGTGACAAAATCATGGCAGTCAAGGTCTGACATGGACCACTGGGCTATTCTAAGATTCTCATCATATCAACAACCCATAGGAACATACGGTATGTGTAACATATAGGAAGTGATGGGAAGAGGAGGTTGCACTGTAGTATCGGGTTGATGAAGGGAAGTTAAAATCTGTCCTCTGTGTCGATGACAGGGTGAAGGAATGTTCTGGATGTAGGCCGGTAGAACGAACGCTTCTGTCCTGTCAACAGGGCAGCCAACGGGCCATCCTCCATGCTTTAAGCATGATATTCACATGACAGTACACACAGAGAGCAGCTAAACACCTCGTCACTCATACTAACAGAGAGGGGGTTATCAGCCCAATGCCATCATGTCTATATTTACTCTATTAGAATCAAGTGGATAAAGGTGATGCAATAAAGGAAAGATGAGCAACTGACGGTAACGAAAACTCAAATGAGGATGGCTGTTCGGTCTTGTGTGGACTCTGGGACAATACACCCATTGAAGTGTAGTGAATGAAGGACCGGTTAACCGCTATGGGTCCAAATCCCAGAAAAGACAGTCTTAAAATCAGCAAGCAACACAGAATAGTCACCAGGACAGAGCTGAACTGATTCCCATCAACTGCCACACACAGAGCTGTTTTCTAGACGAACAGCACCCTCTAGTGTTAATCACCAGGTACTGACACAGAATCCCCCTACGGGAGTTGAGAAACTCACTTCACAACCTCTCACATTTACTTAGCCTACTGCTCACTCAACAATAACATTAATAAGCTGTATATCAAAATTCAATTAATTTGTTTACCCCGTGTTACAAAAGTAAACCGTGAAGCTGATATACGTTTTGTCAGTTGGTTGGGACATGGGGTACTGGGCATGAGGCCAGAGCTGAGGTTGTTCAGCGGAGAGGCCGCTTTGTGCTTTCTCTCAGTGGATTAGCAACCGTTAACTTTGAAGACAGAGGAAAGGAGAAGACCTGGTGACTCACAGGCTAATTAGCTGAGGGGAAACATTACCACTTTATCAGCCAAACAAAACTATGACAACATGGTGGAGAGAGGAGCAAATGTGATTTCAATTTAGCTTTGTTGTGTGGCAAGGCAGAATGTTTATTACAAACATACCGAGTCGACCACATGGAAACAGTCAGCACAACAGACAGAAACTGTGAAGACAAAGCAACTAGCTAGCTAAGTATGTTTCTGTTTTTCCATAAACACCAGCAAACACACCACAATGCCGGAGACGGAGGAAAAGTGGAAATATTTGCACTTATATGCAAAACCCACCAGTGTGCACTCTCCCACGCTTGTGTGACGTAACTCTAACACTAACACAAAAGCCCTCAATTAATATAATTAAATATCCCTCTTTGCAGGACCTGCATCTCATTCACACCCTTCTGGTTGTTCCATTGTCCCTGGCCTCTTGGACCACAGGACCATGCAAGCTGGATCCTCACCTCTCTCTCTCCCCTACTCCTAATCAGCCTCACCAAGCACAAAAAAAAAACACTTGATCACTACTGTACTTTAAATGTTCTACTCAATAATACAGGTTTCACTACATACATGAGTGGTAAATCAGTACTGATAATGATGATTTCCTTATTTGAACTGTAACTCAGTAAAAGTTTATATTTTTGTTCAGTGTACATAATATTACATTGGCTTTATATTTCACTCAATTTTAGGTCCCACCGACTGTCCCAACATGACATGTAAGTGAATTCTGACAGTGTAAAACGCCCTTAGTTGACTCTAAAAATGTTGTATTCTATACCCATTTGAAGAGAAACAAGTTATTCATGTGTTTGATAAGATTAGAGACTATTTACATTTTAATGGACCCCACATGGGTCCCGGAACCCCAGTTTGGGAACCACTGTACTACTAACCGCTCTCCCGGCATGCCTCAACGCTGCCTCTCCCGGCATGCCTCAACGCTGCCTCTCCCGGCATGCCTCAACGCTGCCTCTCCCGGCATGCCTCAACGCTGCCTCTCCCGGCATGCCTCAACGCTGCCTCTCCCTGCATCTCCTTTGCAGCCTGACTCACCACTGTCTCACTACTTTTACATTTTTTTATTTCACCAGGTAGGCCAATTGAGAACAAGTTCAGATTTACAACTGCGACCTGGCCAAGATAAAGCAAAGCAGTGCAACAAAAACAGAGTTACACATGGGATGAACAAACGTACAGTCAATAACACAATAGAAAAATGTGTATTCAGTGTGTGCAAATGAAGTAAGGAGGTAAGACAATAAATAGGTGTTGGCGTCAGGGATGACCAGTGAAATACACCTGCTGGAGCGCATGCTATGGGTGGGAGTTGCTATGGTGACCAGTGAGCTGAGTAAAGACCTAGTAAAGACTTAGATGACCTGGGGCCAGTGGGTTTGGCAACGAATATGTAGCAAGGACCAGCCAACGAGAGCATACAGGTTGCAGTGGTGGGAAGTATATGGGGCTTTTGTGACAAAACGGATGGCACTGTGATAGACTACATCCAATTTGCTGAGTAGAGTGTTGGAGGCCATTTTGTAAATGACATCGCCGAAGTCAAGGATAGGTAGGATGGTCAGTTTTACGAGGGTATGTTTGGCAGCATGAGGGAAGGAGGCTGTTGCAAAATAGAAAGTCAATTCTAGATTCAACTTTGGATTTGAGATGCTGGAAGTGCGTCTGGAAGGAGAGTTTACAGTCTAGTCAGACACCTAGGTATTTATAGTTGTCCACATATTCTAAGTCAGAACCGTCCAGAGTAGTGATGCTAGTCGGACGGGCGGGTGCGGGCAGCGATCGGTTGAAGAGCATGCATTTAGTTTTACTAGCATTTAAGTGTTGTATGGAGTTGAAGCTCGTTTGGAGGTTGGTTAACAGTGTCCAAAGGGCCAGATGTATACATAATGGTGTCATCTGCATAGAGGTGGATCAAAGAATCACCCATAGCAAGAGCGACATCATTGAAATAGAGAAACGAGTCGGCCCGAGAATTGAACCCTGTGGCACCCCCATAGAGACTGCCAGAGGTCTGGACAACAGGCCCTCCGATTTGACACACTGGACTGTCAGAGAAGTGGTTGGTGAACCAGGCGAGGCAGTCATTAGAGAAACCAAGGCTGTGGAGTCTGCCGATAAGAATGTGGTGATTGACAGAGTCGAAAGCCTTGGCCAGGTCGATGAAGACGGCTGCACAGTACTGTCTTTTATCGGTTATGATATCGTTTAGTACCTTGAGCGTGGCTGAGGTGCACCCGTGACCTGCTCGGAAACCAGATTGCAGATTTGTTCACTTGGCTTTTGTAGACTTTAGAAAGGCAGGGCAGGATGGATATAGGTCTGTAACAGTTTGGGTCAAGAGTGTCTCCCCCTTTTAATAGGGGGATGACCGCGGCCGCTTTCCAATCTTTAGGAATCTCAGACGATACGAAAGAGATTGAACAGACTGGTAATAGGGGATAATTTTAGGAAGAGAGGGTCCAGGTTGTCTAGCCCAGCTGATTTGTAGGGGTCCAGATTTTGCAGCGCTTTCAGAACATCAGATGTCTGGATTTGGGTGAAGGAGAAACATGGGTGGGGGGGGGCTTGGGCCGTTGCTGCAGGGGGTGCAGAGCTGTTGGCCGGGTAGCCAGGTGGGAAGCATGGCCAGCCGTAGAGAAATGCTTATTGAAATTCTCGATTATCATGGATTTATCAGTGGTGAGAGTGTTTCCTAGTCTCAGTGCAGTGGGCAGCTGGGAGGAGGTATTCTTATTCTCCATAGACTTTACAGTGTCCCAAAACATTTTGGAATGAGTGCTGCAGGATGGAAGCATTCTGTATGAAAAAGCTAGCCTTCGCTTCCCTAACTGACTGTGTGTATTGGTTCCTGGCTTCCCTGAAAAGTTGCATATCGCGGGGACTATTCGAAGCTAGGGCAGTACACCAGAGTGTTTTTGTGCTGGTCAAGGGCAGTCAAGTCTGGAGTGAACCAAGGGCTATATGTTCTTAGTTCTACTTTATTTGAAAGGGGCATGCTTATTTAAGATGGTGAGGAAAGCACTTTTAAAGAATAACCAGGCATCCTCCACTGACAGGATGAGGTCAATTACCTTCCAGGATACCTGGGCCAGGTCGATTATAAAGGCCTGCTTGCAAAAGTGTTTCAGCAAGCGCTTTACAGTGATGAGGGGTGGTCGTTTGACCGCAGACCCATAATAGACCCAGGCAATGTGGCAGTGATCGCCGAGATCCTGGTAGGTAGGTGTATTTAGAGGGCAGGTTGGTCACGATGATGAGGGTGCCCATGTTTACGGATTTGGGGTTGTACCTGGTAGGTTCCTTGATAATTTGTGTGAGATTCAGGGCATCTAGCTTACATTGTAGGACGGCCGGGGGTTAAGCATATCCCAATTTAGGTCACCTAGCAGTGCAAACTCTGACGATAGATGGGGTCAATCAATTCACATAGTGGGGCAAAAAAGTATTTAGTCAGCCACCAATTGTGCAAGTTATCCCACTTAAAAAGATGAGGCCTGTAATTTATCATAAGTACACTTCAACTATGACAGACAAAATGAGATAAGAAAATCCAGAAAATCACATTATAGGATTTTTAATGAATTTATTTGCAAATTATGGTGGAAAATAAGTATTTGGTCAATAACAAAAGTTTCTCAATACTTTGTTATATACCCTTTGTTGGCAATGACAGAGGTCAAACGTTTTCTGTAAGTCTTCACAAGGTTTTCACACACTGTTGCTGGTATTTTGGCCCATTCCTCCATGCAGATCTCCTCTAGAGCAGTGATGTTTTGGGGCTGTTGCTGGGCAACACAGACTTTCAACTCCCTCCAAATATTTTCTATGGGGTTGAGATCTGGAGACTGGCTAGGCCACTCCAGGACCTTGAAATGCTTCTTACGAAGCCACTCCTTCGTTGCCCGGGCGGTGTGTTTGGGAACATTGTCATGCTGAAAGACCCAGCCACGTTTCATCTTCAATGCCCTTGCTGATGGAAGGAGGGTTTCACTCAAAATCTCACGATACATGGCCCCATTCATTCTTTCCTTTACACGGATCAGTCGTCCTGGTCCCTTTGCAGAAAAACAGCCCCAAAGCATGATGTTTCCACCCCCATGCTTCACAGTAGGTGTGGTGTTCTTTGGATGCAACTCAGCATTCTTTGTCCTCCAAACACGACGAGGTGAGTTTTTACCAAAAAGTTCTATTTTGGTTTCATCTGACCATATGACATTCTTCCAATCTTCTTCTGGATCATCCAAATGCTCTCTAGCAAACTTCAGATGGCCTGGACATGTACTGGCTTAAGCAGGGGGACATGTCTGGCACTACAGGATTTGAGTCCCTGGTGGCGTAGTGTGTTACTGATGGTAGGCTTTGTTACTTTGGTCCCAGCTCTCTGCAGGTCATTCACTAGGTCCACCCGTGTGGTTCTGGGATTTTTGCTCACCGTTCTTGTGATCATTTTGACCCCACGGGGTGAGATCTTGCGTGGAGCCCCAGATCGAGGGAGATTATCAGTGGTCTTGTATGTCTTCCATTTCCTAATAATTGCTCCCACAGTTGATTTCTTCAAACCAAGCTGCTTACCTATTGCAGATTCAGGTCTTCCCAGCCTGGTGCAGGTCTACAATTTTGTTTCTGGTGTCCTTTGACAGCTCTTTGGGTCTTGGCCATAGTAGAGTTTGGAGTGTGACTGGGGTTCTGGACAGGTGTATTTTATACTGATAACAAGTTCAAACAGGTGCCATTAATACAGGTAACGAGTGGAGGACAGAGAAGCCTGTTAAAGAAGAAGTTACAGGTCTGTGAGAGCCAGAAATCTTGCTTGTTTGTAGGTGACCAAATACTTATTTTCCACCATAATTTGCAAATTCATTTAAAAATCCTACAATGTGATTTTCTGGATTTTTTTTCTTCTCATTTTGTCTGTCATAGTTGAAGTGTACCTATGATTAAAATTATAGGCCTCTCATCTTTTTAAGTGGCTGACTAAATACTTTTTTGCCCCACTGTATGTGAATTGATTGCCTCTCTATAAAAGGAAAGGTATTATTTTATGAGAACTTATTGTAGCCAGTCTTTTTATTATAGCTAGCTTAATTTCAGTCAACTGCTCATGCTGAGGTCAGGCCCCCTTTCAACGTTAGCATCTAGCTTCATCCTTCTTGCTAGGTAGTTCTAGATAGCTACCTGGCTAATAGCCAGAGCCCTTGAGCTACCTAGCTAGCTATCTGACTGAAATATCAGCGACTATTTACCAGTTGTACACTCATTCTCCAAGACTCAGTGGGGGGTGTGTTTGAGGGATGTCTGTTGACACAGCAGGAGTTGAGGGATGTTAAAATAATTTCCACTGTCAGCCGTCTCTCTGCTACTTGCCACTGTAGGTCGGGGCTGAGCCGGTAGTTCGATTCACCTCTCAGTACTTGAATTCCATAGTGCCAAATTCAAGTACTTTAAGCACCTTGTGTAAACCCTGCACAACGCAGATGAACATGGCATCATGCCAAACATCAATTCAACTTTAGGGATTGTTGGAGAATACTTATCTTGCCTTGCTGGCTAAAGTTACTGTAACCATCTCATGTTCAGTGTATCTGTAGCTTCAGTTTTTAATTTAATTTTCATTCAGTATGATTTAAGTGGCAATTACACAGATGCCAGCCTGGCTCAGGTTATTTGCAACCCCTTTCAAATTTCAAAAAGAGCCCTCTCCACACCATGATTAGTCCACTTTTATTTGTATTTTTTACCCCTTTTTCATGGTATCCAACTTAGTCTTGTCTCATCGCTGCAACTCCCGTACGGACTCGGGAGAGGTGAAGGTCGAGAGCCATGCGTCCTCCGAAACACAACCCAACCAAGCCGCACTGCTTCTTGACATAATGCTTAACCCGGAAGCCAGCCGCACCAACGTGTCGGAGGAAACACCGTACAATTTTGCGCCGCCTCATGGGTCTCCCGGTTGCAACAGAGCCTGGACTCGAACTCAGAATCTCTAGTGGCACAGCTAGCACTGTGATGCAGGGCCTTAGACGACTGTGCCATTTGGGAGGCCAGAGTCCAATTTTATAAACACTATACTGAAACTCCCATCTCAACCACAGCAACTCTTCACATGTCAGTCTGACTGTGTAAATTAACTAACAGGACTGGGCAATATGGCCCAAAACTCATATCTACATTTTTTTCTAACTTTTGGGCGAGTCTACATTTTTAAATGTTTCTCTAAAGCTTCGTTGTGCAATTAAAATGTAAAATATGCTTCATTTAAAACGGTCAGCAATAATCTAAATTATGTCAGAGCTTGTGAAATTAACCATAAGACCCACTAATAAATTGTTTTACCAGCTTTTTTTTGCATTTACCTCACTGATCTGGGTTTCAGGTTTGTCTATAAAAATTTAACCAGAACCATGCACATTCACTAATAATGCAGCAGGGATTATAGAAAATGAACACCGGTCGCACAAACAATCTCTCAAGCACAAGCCCACGTGCTAGTAATATTTATATTTCAAGTTTATCCAACTTGGATCGGGGTATAATTTCACAAGCTTGTTATGCACACCACCTTCTGTCAGTCTCCAACTGTTTGACCAGCATGCTAGCCTGTCCACTTTGTTCAGAGGATGAAATCAAGTGGCCTACCTTATTTCTCAGAATGGGAACAAGTTGCCATTTCCTTATATAAATAGTTGTATGCTTATTGCAAATGTATAAAAAAAAATGGATAAAAAAAAAAAAGACTAAAACAGCTAGTATAACAATCTTTGAATACCGCTAGCTATACGTAGTACCGTAATGCACACGTGACAAACAGAATGAATGTCCATTGCTACATCCATTTTAGTAGTGTCTGCACGAAACTTGAGGAGTTGAAACATAAACAGGGTATGGTTCGAAAGGTTAACTTCTCCTCTATTAAATTACAATAATGTACCCATGTGTTTCGGTGTCCATATGACCAATTCTGTTGGACCAAACCTCAAATGCAAATAGCAAGAGGGAGAAGTGACCTCATCCGTTTTTGTGAGTGGTAGGTGCTTGGGCGAAAGATGTGAAGCGAGAAGGTTTCACTCTCGACAAAATCAGTCCAAAAATAAGCCCAAAGTGTTTCTATGCGCTTATTTTGAACATAAGCTTGTCGATTTCCTTCCCGCCTTTGGGACAACGACTCCCATTGTTAGGGTGGGGACATAGAATGACGAGATGCTCATACAGATCTCTGGTGTAAATGGAAAGGTGCACAGCACCGAAGTAGCGAACAACACATTTACATTTGAGTTATTTGGCAGGCGCTCTTACACAGAGTGACTTACAGGAGCAATTAGGGTTAAGTGCCTTGCTTAAGGGTACATCCGCAGATTTTTCACCTAGTCAGCTCAGGGATTCGACAGAGCAACCTTCCGGTTACTGGCCCAACGCTCTTAACGGCTAGGCTACCTGCATGAGAACACGCGGCCATAAACGCTCATGAAAACGAAAATTGATTCTGCGATACAGGCATTAGGAATATCACACAAAGACAAATTCATTCTATAAATCCCCCAAACCTACATCAACCCCCCAAAAACAGACACTGAAGAGATAAGGCTTTGAAGAGTCTGGTGCTTACAAAGGGGGACAGAGAAAGGGAGAGTGTGTTCGGGAGCCATGCGTGTCAGAGCCCCTTATCTGAACAAGTTTCAATGCGCTCTTTCCCCTCTCTCGTCGCTCTAATTTCCCTAGCCATCTCTCACCCCCCATCCCTGTACCCCTCTATCACCCACCACCCTTACCCCTCTCTGACCTAGTTACACAAACCAGATCCCCTTTCCATCCCACCCGGAGTCACCACAGCAAATAAATGAGGATTTACACTGCATTACCAAGCAGATATGTCAGTGGAGGATATGACAAAACACAGAGAAAGAGGAAGGGCGCCCAAAGAGACTTCTGTGCCTGGCAATCCGGAGCCACTGAAGCCTACCTTTCATGATGCCCTCCCTCTTCTGAGTGAGCCCGTGTCTGCGCTGTAGATCTAGTTCCTCTGACAAACAGCCTCCACAGCCATATGGGACCAGAGTGGGGCGAGAGAGAGAGGCAGGCAGGGTTGGAGTGGAACCAGACAGTAACTGCCGGTTCTCAGTTCCTGGTTGCATCCCAAGTGGCACCCTATTCCCTATATAGCGCACTACTTACAGTGCACTACTCTTGACCAGGGCCCATAAAGGGAATAGGGTACCGTTTGGGACAACCCGTGGCAGCCAGGGCTCCCCACCAGTAACCACAGCCACCATGACCCACAAAGCCACGGGGCGGAGACTGGGTTTGGCGGTGACAGGAAAAGGTTGGCCTATGGTCACCCGTTTGGACAACAGCCAGTCGGAGTCCCTTATATCACCATATTCCCTATATAGTGCACTACTGTTGACCCAGGCCAATAAGGGTGATGTACTATATAGGGAATAGAGTGCCATTTGGGACACTGACCTAGTCCGCATGTCCCAGGCCCAATAAGACCCTGGCCTAAGAAGAATCAACAAATCAACAAAGGGACTCCGACTGATACCAAGAGCATGCATGATTCAGTTGACAAATCAAAATGAGTCATTGGCTAGAATGATCTCAGTGAAAGGAGGAATATGGGTCAACTGTAAGAGAAGAGCCAAGCAGAGGGACAGTAAAAAGAGGAAAACAATGTTCCCACATGGAATGATGCCAACACCTAACTGACATACACAAATAGTCAACACTCACTATCCTGCAGTGGACGGTCAGATGTGAACAAAGCTTTTCTTTCAGGTTAAAGGTCAGAGGTTAAGTGGGGTCTGTTTTTTTTAATCCACATTGCAATAATTTGCCTGAATTACTGAGATAAATAGAATGATAAGTATATAACAATATGCAGCAGTTTATTATCCTTTAAACAACTAGTTTGATGGTTGTAGCCATCAATTGTCCAATTATCAATCACCCATAAGCAAATGTATATTATTTCAAACTTCACATTTCTCTAGTATTGGCTACTTATCTTAATGAACGATAAGCAAAATGCCTGCAATCGGTGATTAGCATGGTCGGTGTTGATAATTTTTGGTTTACCGTACCAGCGCTCTCTCATAGACAAAAGTTGAGGTCACTTAGAAATGTCCTTGTTTTTAAAAGAAAAGCATTTTTTTTGTCCATTAAAATAACATCAAATTGATCAGAAATACAGTGTAGACATTGTTAACGTAAACTACTATTGTAGCTGGAAACGGCAGATTTCTTTTTCATGGAATATCTACATGGGCTTAGAGGCCTATTATCAGCAACCATCACTCCTGTGTTCCAATGGCACATTGTGTTAGCTAATCCAAGTTTAGGATTTTAAAACGGCTAATTGATCATTAGAAAACCTTTTGCAATTATGTTAGCACAGTTGAAAACTGTTCTGATTAAAGAAGCAATAGAACTGGGCTTCTTTAGACTAGTTGAGTATCTGGAGCATCAGCATTTGTGGGTTTGATTACAGGCTCAAAATGGCCAGAAACAAAGACCTTTCTCACAAGTCCTCAACTGGCAGCTTCATTAAATAGTTCCCACAAAACACCAGTCTCAACAATAACAGTGAAAAGGCAACTCCTGGATGCTGGCCTTCTAGGTAGTTGCAAAGACAAAGCCATATCTCAGACGGGCAAATAAAAAGAAAAGAACGAGATGGGCAAAATAACAAACACGTACAGTTGAAGTCAGTTTACATACAACTTAGCCAAATACATTTAAACTCAGTTTTCACAATTCCTGACATTTAATCAGAGTAAAAATTCCCTGTTTTAGGTCAGTTAAGACCGCCACTTTATTTTAAGAACATGAAAAGTCAGAATAATAGTAGAGAAAATGCTTTATTTCAGCTTTTATTTCTTTCATCACATCCCCAGTGGGTCAGAAGTTTACATACACTCAATTAGTATTTGGTAGCATTGCCGTAAAATTGTTAAACGTTTCAGGTAGCCTTCCACAAGCTTCCCAAAATAAATTGGGTACATTTTGGCCCATTCCTCCTGACAGAGCTGGTGTAACTGAGTCAGGTTTGTGGGCCTCCTTGCTCGCGCACACTTTTTCAGTTCTGCCCACAGATTTTCTATAGGATTGAGGTTAGGGCTTTGTGATGGCCACTAATATCTTGACTGTTGTCCTTAAGCCATTTTGCCACAACTTTGGAAGTATGCTTGGGGTCATTGTCCATTTGGAAGACCCATTTGCGACCAAGCTTTAACTTCCACCTAATTTCCCCCCCTCATGATGCCATCTATTTTGTGAAGTTCACCAGTCCCTCCTGCAGCAAAGCACCCCCACAACATGATGCTGCCACCCCTGTGCTTCACGGTTGGGATGGTGTTCTTTGGCTTGCAAGCCTTCCCCTTTTTCCGCCAAACATAAAAATGGTCATTATGGCCAAACAGTTCTACTTTTCTTTCATCAGACCAGAGGACATTTCTCCAAAAAGTGACAATCATTGTCCCCATGTGCCGTTGCAAACCGTAGTCTGGCTTATTTTTAATGGCGGTTTTGGAGCAGTGGCTTCTTCCTTGCTGAGCAGCCTTTCAGGGTATGTTGATATAGGACTCCATTTACTGTGGATATAGATACTTTTGTATCTATCTGTTTCCTCCAGCATTTTCACAAGGTCCTTTGCCCTTGTTCTGGGATTGATTTGCACTTTTCACACCAAAGTACATTCATATCTAGGAGACAGAACACATCTCCTTCCTGAGCGGTAAGATGGCTGCGTGGTTCCATGGTGTTTATACTTGCGTGCTATTGTTTGTACAAATGAATGTGGTACTGTCAGGCGTTTGGAAATTGCTCCCAAGGATGAACCAGACTTGTGGAGGTCTACAATTTTTTGTCTGAGGTCTCTGCTGATTTCTTCTGATTTTCCCATGATGTCAAGCAAAGAGGCACTGAGTTTGAAGGTAGCCCTTGAAATACATCCACAGGTACACCTCCAATTGACTCAAATTATGTCAATTAGCCTATCAGAAGCTTTAAAGCCATAACGGAATTCTCTGGAATTTTCCAAGCTGTTTAAAGGCACAGTTAACTTAGTGTATGTAAACTTCTGACCTACTGGAATTGTGATACAGTGAATTCTAAGTGAAATAATCTGTCTGTAAACAATTGTTGGAAAAACTACTTAGGCCATCTACTTTGTGTATGACACAACCGCCAAAACTATAGTTTGTTAACAAAACATTTGTGGAGTGGTTGAAAGACGAGTTAATGACACCAACCTAAGTGTACGTAAACTTTACACCACTCGAGCCGACGTTTAGCATTGTGCATGGCGATCTTAGGCTTGTATGCAGCTGCTCTGCCACGGAAACCTATTTTGTGAAGCTCCCGACCAACAGTTTGTGTGCTGACGTTGCTTCCAGAGGTAGTTTGGAACTCAATAGTGAGTGTTGCAATAGACAGAATTTTTTTGCTCTACGCTTTTCAGCACATGACAGTTGTAATGGTGAGAGGTTATGTCTTGGGGGTAATGGTATTTGTGCCTCTAACTTTCTCACTCATTGTTCACGATTCATTCAGGACTATCCATAATCATTAAGGATGGAGTAAGAAGTCTACTTAAGTCACATTAGAAATACCAGCCCTCTTGTGTCTCACAAGCAGTGTTTGTCCCAAATGACATCCCTTTTCCCTTTATAGTGCACTACTTTTGACCAGAACACACTAAATAGGGAATAGGGTACTATTTGGGACACAAGCTCTATCTGTAAAAAAAAGTTTTAAACAGCCCTCTCGTGCAGTAAGTAACCGTGTGGATAAACAAGCACGAAAACTGCATAAGCATCTGACACTGCACAGGACTTCGTCCTAATCTTCAGGCAACAGTTTGTCAAGGACAAAGTCTAAGTAGCAGACCAAAACATACAAACATTACTATGTATGGTTCTGTAAAATGGATTAAAAGTTCAAGAGTTTGGATTTGTTGTGTTAATGAAGCTTGGATAGGACTATGTCCTACAGCAACACATCATTCCCATGTGAGCAGGAGGCATGTATCAAAACACTCACTCACACATAAACACACATCTGGTATCCCGATTATTTTGTGTGTGAATGCTTTTCTTTAAAAGGCAAACTGTTAGCTCAACGGTGGCAGGGAACCAAGGATAATGATGAGCAGGGCCAGGTGGGGGTGTGTGCATGTGTGTCTCAGGATGAGTCACTGCAGTATGCAGCTACTCAATCAAACAGGTATTCGGTGTGTCAGGTCAGTCAGACCTTAGTCACTAAAGCCTTGTTCACACTGCAGGCCTTAATGCTCAAATCGGTTTTGTTTTCCAAATCAGCTATGGAATACTGACTGAACAAAGAGCAAGTTACAAGTGACCAAATCAGATACGTGTGTGTGTTGTTCAGACAGCAGTCATTTGGCTATGCTAGTTGTCATAGTAACGACAGGTGTGTGTGCAGTGGTGTCGGATGATTGGTGGTGGCGCTCGTGCTTCCCATCACACAGAAGTTGTGTAGCAAGCTAAGGTGACAATGCCTGCCATGGACGTTTCCCAGTTGCTTTGAATCTTCAAAATTATAGGGTAAGAACACTTAAAGCCTAAAAGGATAAAATGATCCAACTTACAAAACAAGTCCTTTTCGGCTAGCTGCAGCAGTCAACTAGCTAGCTGTTCAGCTTTCTAGCACATTCACCAATTTGTTTGTAAACAAGCGAGTTGCTACCACATGCTCTTGTCTAACTGTCAGAGTAGCTAGCTAGCAAGTAATAAGATAAGCAAAATAGTCTAAAAGCCAATTAAGGCCAAATAAAACCGATTTGACAGTTCAGACAAAATCACATGGCCAGGAATCAGATTTGTATCCACCTTTCAACCACCTACGGTCTATAAATTATATTCATCCATCCTCAACAGTAGGCTAATAACATTAATGTTTTTCGTAAATCCAGAGCCTGTAATGGATCATATCCTCCCCGTCTGTACAATAGTCAGAAATAGATCACACAAAGACAAGCCTACTTTTGCATGTTTCATTGATTTGCAGAAAGCTTTTGATTTTGGAAAGTGGAAGCTTTTAGCCTTTAGTTTGTCAAAGACTGGGGTTGATGGGAAATGTAATCACGCAATCCAGTCTCTTTACAAAGTACCAATCGCTTGTGTGCGTGTTAATGTTTCCGACACCCTCGTGTGTAAAACAAGACTCCTTATCACCGACTTTGTTTGAAATTAAACAGCTAAATACTGGAGTAAGATATGAAATACAAAGTATCCTTTTGATGGCAGAAACTGAACAAGACCCGCAGAAAATCTTAGTGTACAGTCAATTGGTGCAAAAGATGGTGACTCATGATCAACCAGACAACAAATAAAAATACTGCATTTTAGAAAACCAGGTACTAGGAAAAGTGTTTTCCCCGTTTTGTTGAAGACATTCTTAAGTTTACTAGCAATTGTAAATTAACTCACGTGTGCCCTGTTCTGGACTATCCAGCAGGAGTGTGGGGTGCTAAGAGGTGTCTCAAAAACAAACGTCCATAACAGAGCAGTACGTTACTTTTTAGGTGTTCAAAAGTTTGCACCTACACTTGCAATAACTAGGACATGGGCTGGGAACCCTGTGAGGTGAGATGGAATAGACTGTTGGGTATGCCAATTGCCAGAATAGCCAGTAAAGTTTTACAATGGTATCTATCCATAGGAGTCTGGGCAACTGAAATGACTGACCTTTTTCAAAAGTATGACTGAACATCTGTACAGAAAACTAATTAATGGAGACATGGATATTTAAAAAACTGATGCTATATAAACATTTTTTTAAATGGTTGGACATTAAGATCAGGGATATTGCCCCTGCATATTGAAACAGGTCAGTACTGCATATTGAAACAGGTCAGTACTGCATATTGAAACAGGTCAGTACTATGGTGAAATGTAATTACTATGACCTCAAAGAAATACAGAATGAAACTCATTTCATCCTCTATTGCCATTTCTACCACGATATATCCTTGCTCTTATTCCAGAAAGCCCACCAGATATACCTTGGCATTATGTGGCTGAGCCATGAGGAGAAACTGAAAAATGTTTTTGTCCATTGTGTATTTCCGTTTGCAGAATATTTAGATGAAGCCTGGAATCAAATAAAAAGGGCTACCTATAATTATACAAATATTTAGCTTCTATGTGGCCAATGGCACGTGTGTATATAGATTAATGTGGGGGATAGGCCTACACACAATTGTATTTTTGCCAGACTGGGTTCAAAGGCCTTCTGTATTTATTGGTTGTACTTCCACCCCTTTTTCGTGGTCTCCAACTGGTAGTTACAGTCTCGTCCCATCGCTGCAACTCCCCTACGGACTCGAGAGAAGCGAAGGTCGAGAGTCACGCATCCTCTGAAACACGACCCTGACAAATCGCACTACTTCTTGACACACTGCCAGCTTAACCCGGATGCCAGTCGGAGGAAACACCGTCCAGCTGGCGATCGAAGTCACATGGAATCGCTAGTGCGCGAAGGGATAAAGAAATCCCAGCCGGCCAAACCCTCCCCTAACCCGTACGACGCGGAGCCAAATTGTACGCCGCATCATGGGTCTCCCGGTTACAGCTGCTGCCTCTATTCTGTATTTATTCATCTTTGTGTGTTAGAATTGTTTGGATAACTTTATCATTATCTTGATTTTTATATTTTTTTATATTAAATGACTCTTTATGTGATGCGCACTGCAGAGAACACCAAAATAATGTATAGCCGTAAAGAAAATGGTTAAACCTATAATTTTGATATCATGATGGCCTGTCCTTGCATCCATAGCTCTATGAATTTGAGAGTGGTAACATTTCTCCAGGCCCATCCCTCAGCTTTTTAACCAAAACAGAGGCGTCGTCCGCTTTGTCATCGTTCAATTAACTTTAAGTCAAATTTCAATTTAGTCAAGCATTGATGTCAATAGGAGACCAAGTGAAAATTCAACTTAAGATTCGCCTTGGACTCTCAGAGCACTGGTCATGAAGGAGGACTAGATCCATTCCCCATGCCACACTGATGGCTAAAAACACAAACATGCCTCCGGTTTTAGTGGGGAAGCACCGCATTTCAAAATCTCCTCAAGCATGCAAGCTAAGTTCAAAACACTTCCAAGGGCCACAAATCACTAATACCACAAAATGACATGGCCCCAATCTGCTCCTCATTTAGCTGAGATGGATGGGAGGAGAAGTGTTTATTTATCTATCCAGGTTGTAAGCAGGCTTGAATAGTCCTGATGATAGAACGGGTGGTTTGGGGAACTTGATGTTATGATTTGGGCAGGCAGACTTGCGGCTAGCTGAGCAGCGGGTGCCTGTGAGAATCTTGTCAGCAGATATCTCTCAAAGCTGTGTGGGTCTGCCCGCTGTCTCTCTCCTCTCATTTGTCAACTTGATCCAATGGTTTTGGCAGTGTTGAGAGTGTAGGACAGCAAAAGTGTTCCAATAATGTTGTCATTGAAATTGGCTAACTCTAAAATATAAATAGGCTAGAAAACTCCACTGAAACTTGGGATTGCGACTTGAGTGGATAGAGACAAAGGGAATCCATGTGCACAACTTTAAATTGTCAAGACAGTGCCTTCAGAGAGTATTCATACCCCTTGACATATTCCACATGGTTTTATTACAGCCTGAATTCAAAATGGATTGAATAAATTTCTCAACTATCTACACACAATACCGGTCAAAAGTTTAACACACTCAAGTTTTTTTATATTTACTATATTGTAGAATAATAACGAAGACATCAAACCTATGAAATAACACATGGAATCATGTAATGATAATGGCACCAGAGGAGATGGCTGCCGTCTTACGATCTCCTAACCAATTGTGCTATTGTGTGCGTTTCCGCATAATTTGTAACATATTTTGTACATAAATGTTTCTGCCACCGAAAAGAGCTTCTAGCTATCAGGACAGCGATTACTCACTGCGTACTGGAGAAAAACCTTTTCTTTAACGAGTCGGATGGGAAGGATTGACTTCAGACGCCCAACAAGGCCCTCATCCCCATCATACGCAGGAAAAAGAGAGATATCGGGGACAGAGATCCGAGTGCCTTGTAAGGATTCGATGACGAGTGGGTGATGCGCCTTGACCGTCGGTCGTATTAGTCAACGTAAAATCACTGGATAATGAAATAGACGAGCTACAAGCATGTGCATCCTACCAACGGGACAGTAACTAATGTCTTATTTTGTTTCACCGAGTCGTGGCTGAACGACGACATGAATAACATACAGCTGGTGGGTATTACGTTTTTTTCGGCAGGATAGAACAGCGGCCTCTGGTAAGGGGTGGCGGTCTATGTATATTTGTATTTGGAAAAAATATTTAAAAAATAAAATAAATAATAACTCTAGACCATCTTTACTCCACACACACAGACACATACAAAGCTCTCCCTCCATTTGGAAAATCTGACCATAATTCTATTCTCCTATTTCCTGCTTACAAGCAAAAACTAAAGCAGGAAGCACCAGTGACTCGGTCAATAAGAAAGTAGTCAGATGAAGCAGATGCTAAGCTGCAGGACTGTTTTGCTAGCACAAACTGGAATATGGTCTGTGAATCTTCCGATGGCATTGAGGAGTACACCACATCAGTCAATGGCTTCATCAATAAATTAATCGATGACGTCGTCCCCACAGTGACCGTACGTACACACCCCAACCAGAAGCCATTGATTACAGGCAACATCCACACTCCGCTAAAAGGTAGAGCTGCCACTTTCAAGGAGCGAGACCAACTTTCCCTATGCCCTCCAACGAACCATCAAACAGGCAAAGCATCAACATAGGTTAAAGATTGAATCATACTACACTATCTCCGACACTCGTCGGATGTGGCAGGGCTTGCAAAATATTACAGACTACAAAAGGGAAGCACAGCGGCAAGCTGCACAGTGACACAAGCCTACCAGACGAGCTAAACTACTTATATGCTCATGTCAAGGCAAGTAACACTGAAACATGCATGAGAGCATAAGCTGTTCCGGACGACTGTGCAAATGCTCTCCGTAACCGCTGTGAGACCTTTAAGCAGGGCCTCTGGGCCAGAAGGCTTGCCAGGACGTGTACTCAGAGCATGGGCTGACCAAGTGGCATGTGTCTTCACTGACATGTTCAACCTGTCCCTGTAATACCAACATGTTTCAAGCAGACCACCCTAGTCTCTGAGCACAAGAACACTAAGGTAACCTGCCTAAATTATTACCGACCCGTAGCACTCACGTCTGTAGCCATGAAGTGCTTTGAAAGGCTAGTCATGGCTCACAACACCATTATCCCAGAAACCCTAGACCCACTCCAATTTGCATACCGCCCCAAGAGATCCACAGATGATGCAATCTGTATTGCACTCAACACTGGCCTTTCCCTCCTGGTCAGAAGGAACACCTATGTGAGAAGGCCATTCATTGACTACAGCTCAGTGTTCAACACCATAGTGCCTTCAAATCTCATCACTAAGTTAAGGACCCTGGGACTAAACACCTCCCTCTGCAACTGGATCCTGGACTTCCTGACGGGCCACCCCCAGGTGGTATGGGTAGGTAACAACATCCTCCAAACTGATCCTCAACAGGAGGGCCAGAGGGTGCGTGCTCAGTCCCCTCCTGTACTCCCTGTTCACTCATGACTGCACGGCTAGGCACGACTCCAACAACATCAAGTTTGCCGATGACAACAGTGGTAGGCATGATCACTGACAAGACCATCTACAGGGAGGAGGTCAGAGACCTGGCCATGTGGTGCCAGGACAACAACCTCTCCCTCAACGTGATCAAGACAAAGGAGAGGATTGTGGACTACAGGAAAAAGGAGGACCGAGCACACCCCCATTCTCATCAACAGGGATGTAGTGGAGCAGGTTGAGAGCGTCATGTTCCTTGGTGTCCACATCACCAGCAAACTATCATGGTTCAAACACACTAAGACAGTCGTGAAGAGGGCACGACAAATACTATTCCCGTTCAGGAGACTGAAAATATTTGGCATGGGTCCCCAGTACATCAGTTGGGCCAAGCTTCCTGCCATCCAGGACCTCTATACCAGGCAGTGTCAGAGGAAGGCCCTAAAAATTGTCAAAGACTCCAGCCATCCTAGTCAGACTGTTCTCTCTGCAAGCGGTACCGGAGCACAAAGTCTGGGTCCAGAAGGCTTCTTAACAGCTTCTATCCCAAGCCTCCTGAACAGCTAATCAAAGGGCTACCCAGACCCCTCTTTTACACTGCTGCTACTCTGTTTATTATCTATGCATAGTCACTTTAACTCTACCTACAGATTACCTCGACTAACCAGTACCCCCGCACCGGTACCACCCCCTGTATATAGCCTCGCTACTGTTAAATTACTGCTGCCGTTTAATTATTTGTTACTTTTATTTTCGACTTAAGAACCTAAGAAAAAATAAGTGTTAAAGCATTGTTGGTTAAGGGCTTTTAAGTAAGCATTTCTGTCACGTTTGTTATAAGGATCGGACCAAGGTGCAGCGTGGTATGCGTACATTCTTATTTATTAAAAGAATGAAACATTGAACAAACTAACCAAACAAAACGTGACGCTATACAAACGAGTGCTGACAGGCAACGACACATAGACAAGATCCCACAAACACCAAGGGGCAATGGCTACCTAAATATGATCCCCAATCAGAGACCACAATAAACAGCTGCCTCTGATTGGGAACCATATCAGGCCACCATAGACATACAAATCACCTAGACCTACAAAAACTCTAGACATACAAAAAAAAAACTAGACAATACTAAACTAGCGTACCCACCCTAGTCACACCCTGACCTAACCAAAATATAAAGAAAAAAGATGTCTCAATTTCACTGTAAGGTCTACACCCGTTGTATTCGGCTCATGTGACAAACATTTGATTTGATTGTGACCAAGTGTTAATCAACTATATTTTATATTTGAGATTCTTTAGAAGTAGCCTCCCTTTGCCTTGGTGACAGCTTTGCACACTCTTGGCATTCTCTCAACCAGCTTCATGGAGGTAGTCACCTGGAATGCATTTCAATAAATAGGTGTGCCTGGTTAGAAGTTAATCTGTGAATTTCTTTCCTTCTTAATGCATTTGAGCCAATCAGTTGTGTTGTGACAAGGTAGGGGAGGTATACAGAAGATAGGTCTATTCGGTCCATAGAATGGTTTCCCCCTAGCATTTTGCCTGTGCTTAGCTCGATCACAAGCATACCCATAACATGAAGCAGCCACCACTATGCTTGAAAATATGAGGAGTGGTACTCAGTAATGTATTGGATTTGGCCCAAACTTAACACATTGTATTCAGGACAAAAAGGTCATTGTTTTCCAACATTTTTCAGTGTTGGAAAAACCAATTGTCATACTTGAGTAAAAGCAGATACTTTAATAGAAAGTTTCTCAAGTAAAAGTAACCCAGTAAAATACTTACGTAAAATACTGCGTAAAAGTCTAAATGTAAATGCTAAAATATACTTAAGTATCAAAAGTAAAAAAGTATAAATCATGTTGGAGTGTGGATAGCCAGGGGCACACTCCAACACTCAAGACATAATTCACAAAAGATGCGTGTTTACAGAGTCCACCAGATCAAAGGCAGAAGGGATGACCATGTGTTGTCAAGTGTGTGAATTGGACAATTTTCCTGTCCTGCTAAGCATTCAAAATGCAGGTAAAATGTATAGAGTAAAAAGTGCATTATTTTCTTTAGGAATTTAGTGAAGTAAAAAAGTTGTCAAAAATATAAAAAGGTAAAAATACCCCAAAAAACTGTTAATGTATTTTTACACTGCATTTTTGCAGTATTACTTCAGTGCCTAAGTGTAGGCAAAATCCTTGAGGAAACCCTGGTTTAGTCTACTTTCCACCAGACACTGGGAGAAGAATTCACCTTTCAGCAGGACAACCTAAAAAGAGGTCAAATCCACACTGGAGTTGGTTACCAAGAAGACCGTGAACGTTCCAGACTGGCCAAGTTATAGTTTTGACTTGAAAATCTATGGCAAGACCTGAAAATAGTTGTCTAGTAATGATTAACAACCAATTGACAGAGCTTGAAGAATTTAAGATAAAAATACAAATGGGTAAATGTTGCACAACCCAGGTATGGAAAGCTCTTAGAGACTCGGTTATCGGTGCCTACGGTGATTCTAAGACTCAGGGGGTTGACTACTTATTTAATCAAGGTAGTGTTTTATTTTTCGTACAAATGTCAGAGTATTTTGTGTAGATCGTTGACAAAAATACAATTAAATACATTTTTATTCCACTTTGTAAAAACAAAAATGTGGAAAAAGTCAAGGAGTGTGAATACTTTGAAGGCACTGTAAATCAAGCCCACTATTTGAAAGTGATGCTGTCAGCAGTGGATAAATATGGCTGAACCATTCAGCCATTGACAGAGAGAGAGAGAGACACACACACACACAGAGTTGAGTCCATTAGTGTCTTCTCTCTGATCCTGTACACTCCTCTCTGTAGTCTCTCACTGACCCGACACAATTAGGACAGTCACAGACGACCAAGTAGCTGTGTACAAAGTACAAACTAGTGTGTGTGTGTTCAGGACTGCAATAGAATAGTGTGGACTGGGCAATTAGCGCTAGGCCCCAGTCAACATATGATTTTTTTTTTTTTTAAGTCGAACTCCATATATAAACCCTCAGAAATGTATTGTGTAAAACCCCAATGTTTCAGCATCACTGTGCCTTCAGGGTTAAATAGAATCAGTCAGATGGCTGAGATATTGCACCATAACAATCAATTTGGTCAGTTAAGTCTCCTGGGTATTTGTGTTGTCACTGAAGAAATAAGGGGCCAATTTTTCAACCTTGGGGGTCTCACTGAGGACCGGGGGGGGACGGGTTTGCCAAGATCCCTTCAGTCCAGGAGAGGTAGAGAGAAAAAGAGCGAGAGAGAGTAAGGAAGAGAGCGCGAGGATGGAGAGGACTGCCAATTACCACCAGTAAAAACAAGCATGCAGCCATTTCCAGTTCCCTTCATGTTGTTAAAACTAACAGACATTCACTCAGCAGAGGGAGCGAGACAGAGTGAAATATGGATGGAAGTCTTTGGCAGCCAACCTCATGGCTGTGTCCCAAATGACACCCCATGTACTGCAATACTTTTGACCAGAGCCTTTATGGATCTTGATCTAAAGTAGCTAACTGAATAGGGGTAATTTGGGACGCAGTCCGTGTCTTTGTCATGTAGTCCTGCCTCACTCTACCTTCCTTCGAGGAGAGGAGCGGCCCTTCAAATACAAACAGTACACACAGTGCTGCCGGCTACTACTACACAGTTAATGGTGTGAGAGAGAGACCGAGAGAAAGAGGGAGCACAAGAACTGACAATCTAGGGAAGGAAGGTGATGAACGGAAGAAGGGAAATAGTGAAACAGTCAAGGCGAAGAGGAATGCATGCATAGTTTCCTGCTAAAGCAATGATCCCCTGTTCCTAGGAGAGAACGTACAAAACAGGAACATAGATTGAGAGAACAGGGAATTCCATAAACCCCCTCCCCTCCTTGTTCCAAATCCGATAATGATGTGTCCGGAATGGCATCTTATTCCCTATATAGTGCACTAACTTTGTCCAGAGCCAATGGGGCTCTGGTCAAAAGTAATGCACTACATAGGGAATAGGTTGCCATTTTGGACACAGCCTACATCCAACTCACTCTTCTTCCACTTGTATGAATCATTATGACAGACAGACCAGTCCAGAATGAAACAACCTTCAATAACACAAACTAGACAGATTTATATCCCCATCAATCACAAATCTCTAAGCCAACTCATTCCTCCAAGGTCTAAGAGGGTGTGGGTATGCAAGAGTCATTTGAGGCATCGGTTCTGTCCAAGCCTTAAGCTGCAGTCCAGTGGATAGGTTTAGGTTGCATCCCAAGTTCTCTAGCTGTTGCAGGTCAGATCGTCTAGTCATACAAAGGATGGGTCACATCTGACTATAGGATAGGGGTTCAAACTGAGTCCAGATCCATCAAGTAAAGATTCAACAGGATATCCCCACCACATTCCCCATACATAGAATATGATATCTCATTCCCCACTGCATCCTATACATAAACATACAACACGACCAGATCCAGTTAAATATGCAGGGGGAAAAGGTTAAATTAAGAAGGGGGTTAGTGAGTTAGGCTTTGTGTTTGTGGGGCGCATGTAGGTTTGGTCATGGACCAAAAAGAGCGCCGTCAGACTTGAGAGGACACAGTAATTGAAAAATCATGTGGAGGTTCTGGTCTGGGCTCTAGGCGGAGGCTGACACACACACGCACGGCTCGTACAACCCTTCTGAACAGAGTCCCCCACCTCCACCCACCCCTGATATACAGCAGCGGTGGTTGCCATGGCGCAGGGGTAATGTTTAGAACCCTGATCCACATGGCTGAAGAGTCTGTTGTTGATCCACTGACCGCAATACCACGAAGACATGCCATGATGTCATTGACGAATGTAGTGACTGACAGACATGAAACCGCAAAACTGGGCAACGGAGCTACACAGAGAGGCTTTCTAGAGTTCAACCCAGCCGTGACCATAACATGATTTAACCAATTCCTACTGTGTAGGGTGTTCACCTCACTGCTGTGCAATGTAGAGAAAGAGGGCAATTCAAGAGTTTAGAACGCTGCAGCCCGTCTGGTGTTCAACCTTCCCAAGTTCTCTCACGTCACCTCCGCTCTCTCCACTGGCTTCCAGTTGAAGCTCGCATCCGCTACAAGACCATGGTGCTTGCCTACGGAGCTGTGAGGGGAACGGCACCTCAGTACCTCCAGGCTCTGATCAGGCCCTACACCCAAACAAGGGCACTGCGTTCATCCACCTCTGGCCTGCTCGCCTCCCTACCACTGAGGAAGTACAGTTCCCGCGCAGCCCAGTCAAAACTGTTCGCTGCTCTGGCCTCCCAATGGTGGAACAAACTCCCTCACGACGCCAGGACAGCGGAGTCAATCACCACCTTCCGGAGACACCTGAAACCCCACCTCTTTCAGGAATACCTAGGATAGGATAAAGTAATCCTTCTCACCCCCCTTAAAAGACCTAGATGCACTATTGTAAAGTGGCTGTTCCACTGGATGTCATAAGGTGAAAGCACCAATTTGTAAGTCGCTCTGGATAAGAGCGTCTGCTAAATGACTTAAATGTAAATGTAAATGTGGTGACATGGGGAACACCAGCCACCTCTTGCTCAGCATCTACTGGAGCATCACCCTACGATAAATTCTACCCAGGTGCAAACAGGATGTTTCACAGTTCTTACCCAAATACATTAGGCTTTACACAAACATCTATTTTACTTTATGACAATGTGCTGCTTTAGTGTCGGTGTGTCTTGGTGTTGAGTTTATATTGTAATGTATTGGCTGGTGCAATCAATTTCCTCCATGGGATTTATACTACCATCTTATTTACAATGCATTATTGGGTTACTGGTCATCCATAGCCGTCTATGCAAGATTTCCCTTTAAGGATGAAACGTGCATTCGTACAGTATATTAATTGGTTCATTCATGACGTAGTGATCATGAAACGTCAGATAAGGCATATTTTAGGAGTATATTATACTACGATAGTAGTTAGCAAGTAGTGCATGATCATGCTTGACCTCAGTAAACAATAGACCTGATCAGACAGTTCAGAGTTTCAGCTCTTTTCTGTCCATAAAAAACAAATGGATTGGTGGAAGAGGCAGGGCAGGCCAGGAGCAAGGAAGGAGGGTGTGGTCAAGCAAGGCATCCCCGAGGCTAAATGCCCTAAGATTTTTATCAGAACAGGCATAGATTAGTGTCACCTTGTTCTTTTCCCGACATGAGTTTGTGGTGATTAAAGATAGAAAAAAATAAAGAATAAAAAACTTCATTAAAATTATATGCAAGGCATTTTATACGCTGATGCAGCGCACTCACATTTAACAATGTTCATAATTTTGTGTATCACATTTACACATTTTGGTTAAATGGTCAATTGAAAAGAAAATTATACAGACATCGTATTTCTGCATAAAAACACGTATTAAAATGGGTTTAAAAAGTCAAACAAATTAATTTAAATAAACCAACATATTTAGTAAACTAAAATATCAACTGTAGTAGCTCAAGAAATATGCATCCATTCAATGTGTAATAATTTAAACTTTATTTTAACTAGGCAAGTCAGTTAAGAACAAGTTCTTACTTTCCATGACGGCCTAGAAACACTGGGTTAACTGCATTGTTCAAGGGCAGAACGACAGATTTTTACACCTTGTCGGCTTGGGGATTCAATTTTGTAACCTTTCGGTTACTAGTCCAACGCTCTAACCACTAGGCTACCTGCCGCTGGCTTGAGAAGATATGAAAAATCTGACCAATAAAATAAACAACCAAATTGCATATAAATGTTCTGACTACACCATTTCAAGAGGTTTGCTATTCCAAAAGTAGAGTAAGGCAACATTTCAGAGAGATAGACTAGAAACTATGGTAAACAGCAACAATTAGACCATCACAAGGTTAGAGTTTGCCCTCTAGGATATTTATTTTCCTTCCATCTCGGTATGTGGTGGCTGGACCCGTTTTGGCTACCATCAGAGAACAGGAGTAGCAAGTCTGAAACATACAATCTGGACTATTAATAATACGACTCAGCACCTTTTATAGTTCAGCATATTTGTAGAAACGGAATGGTATTAAAAATGTAAACATTAAAAGAGTCATTTCTGAATCACAACAATATAAGAAAATGCTCCACCCCATTACAAAAGGAAAAGAATGTAACGAAGACAAAAAAAAATGTGTCATTGTCAACACTAGGACACACTACTAGCATGAAGAAATCGGCTGTGTTCGTCTTTACCTAGCATGCTGTGTAGGCTTGCTAAAACACCCAAATGGACATCAGCTGTTGGCGATCAAGTATTCATTACCTCCATTTGAACATTCTGTTAAAGAACTTATTGCAGACACACATGCTTATTCTAGTAATCTATGGGGTCTATTTCTCGTTGTTAATTAAGGAGTCTTTTGGTTCTAAACTTGGCGCTCCGGTACCGCTTGCCATGCGGTTGCAGAGAGAACCGTCTATGACTTGACTCAGGTCATCCATCTTCTCTCATGGTTTACCAGCATATAGCTCCAGCTCAGGTAGACTAGATTTTAGGCCTAGGTTTTAGATTATCATGCCACTCCCACCAGCACGCTGGCATGCTGCAGATGTTCAGCTATTGCTGAGCTGTATTAGTAGTGACATTAGGCTTTGGATAGCACAAGTGGTTAAATGTAGCTACTGTTTTAGTTGCGCTTGTTCGTATACTCTTATGCTATGTGATGGTACATGTCATAGCTGGGCAGTGGTGAGCTAGAGCAGTCATTGTCTGCTCTTTTCTCTGTAGGATGGCTCTTAATAACCATGTTGCATTTGCCTTCCTGAAATTTGTAATAGAAAAGGGCAGCCTTCCTTATGGTCCAGTAGCAGGGATTCAGTTAATCTCGGCTGTCAAGATCTTCAGAGTGTAGTCCGCTCAGGAATCCATCTGTTCGCTTGAGTTCAGTTAAGGTGATGTCAGGTTTACATTAACCTTGGCTAGAGGTTGTCTGTTTGATGGCTTCTTCAGTCTTAAATGCACTAAAATGTTCCATCCTTTAATCTTGCATTATAGCCATTCTATTGTATTATGGACACTTGCATGTTAACAGTATTTATGCACTCAGTAATGAACAATTAGCAATGGAACATCCGTCATCATAACAATAACTAACACTGCCTTGTCCTCTCATGCTGAGCACGGGCGACACCTGGCTAAACTCTGTTCAACACTGATGCTGGCAACCAATGACAAGATCCTGGAACTCCTCACGGTTCTGGTTCCTTCGTCAGTGCTGCGGGACAGCTCTGAGCTATGGGCCGCCCATTCCTGCATCGGCACTTATTTAAAAAAAATAATAATAATAATAAAATAAAATTTAAAAATCGGTCGTGGCTTGACCTTCAAGATTATGGCCCATAATCCTCTACTGCCTACGATGTTACACTTGATTGGGATTCTGAGTGTGGAGTCGACATTAGCTCAGCAGTCTTGCTAATATGATCATAATTGTCAGCACTATGATCCAGTAACTGTGTGGTTTCTGTTCTGTATCGCATCTGATACAGTATAGAACACTGTTAGCTGCAGGTGGTTGGCTGGCAGTGCATCTATTGTGCAGGTGGTTGACTGGGCTCATAGATAGAAAATTCTCATGTACCAAGAGGACAACTCATCTTGCTCAGCAAGGCCACCCGGTGGTGCATTTATATTGCAGGTCAATGTAAATAGTCCTGGTGGCCATTTGATGAATTGTTCAGCAGTCTTATGGCTTGAGGGTAGAAGCTGTTAAGGAGTCTTTTGGTTCTAGATTTGGCACTCCGGTACCGCTTGCCCTGTGGTTGCAGAGAGAACAGTCTATGACTTGGGTGACTGGCGTCTGACAATTTTTTGGGACTTACTCTGACACCACCTAGTACATAGGTCCGGGATGGCAGGAAGCTTGGCCCTAGTGATGTACTGGGCCGTACACACCACCCTCTGCAGTGCCTTATCATACTAGGCGGTGATGCAACCGGTCCGTATGCGCTCGATGGTGCAGCTGTAGAATTTTGAGTATCTAGGGACCCATGCCAAATCTTTTCAGTCCAGAGGGGGAAATGGTGGTGTCGTGCCCTCTTCACAACTGTCTTGGTGTGCTTGGACCATGTTAGTTTGTTGGTGATGTGGACACCAAGGAACTTGAAGCTCTCAACTTGCTCCACTGCAGCCCCGTCGATGAGAATGGGGGCGTGTTCAGCCCTTTGTTTCCTGTAGTTCACGATCAGCTCCTTTGTCTTGTTCACATTGAGGGAGAGGTTGTTTTCCTGGCACCACACTGCCGGGTCACTGACCTTCTCCCTATAGGCTGTCTTGTCATTGGCGGTGATCAGGTCTACCACTGTAGTGTCATCAGCAATCTTAATGGTGTTGGTGTCGTGTTTGGCCACGGCGTCGTGTTTGGTCCCCTCCTGAACAGGAGTACAAGAGGGGACTAAGCACACACCCCTGAGGGGCCCCCAGTGTAGAGGATCAGCGTGGCAGATGGTTGCTGCCTACCCTTACCACCTGGGGCAGCCCGTCAGAAAGTCCAGGATCCAGTTGCAGAGGGAGGTGTTTAGTCCCAGGGTCCTTAGTAAAGAGATGTGGGCACTATCCATAAATCATGCTCACTATCCATGTCATTCTCACTGCCTGTAGTTATCATCATCTTCACATGATGCGTCGCTCTAGCAGTGAGCTACCCTGAAGGAGCAGAACCCTAATGCCAAAAATGGTTCACCGTACGTGTTCTGGAATTAAGCGTAGCCAGTTCAGAAGGGAAACCAGAGTGTGGCGGCATCAGTTGATTGCGTCAGCTGATATTGCGCCAATTACATGCAGTCTATTTAAGTTGACCAGTTTCATACATGTTTCCTCAATGCCGAATGTCACTCACTAGCATGTGCTGGTGTCTTGCTGCCGAAACTAGCTGTTATTCGCCATATTTACTGTTTCCCACCACCACCACAGCCTACACCTGACTGGGTTCTGTTTCTTTCTCCAGGAGATTTGATATAGCATATTGTGCTCACTTCCTGTAGTTAGATTATCATCTTCATATGCACATCGCTCTGGCAGTGAGCTACCCTGAAGGAGCACAGCCCTAACGCCAAAAGGTACATTATCTTGAATAAATGGATAAACGTACACGTGGTGTTCCCTTTCTGAATAATATTTCTGTCGATGTATCATTGTTTTGCTTCGCAGGTGTGTGCGCGCGCGCGAGTACTGGTGTTCTCCTTGCCATCCGTGGACAGTTGTAGCCCATAGAAACATCCCTCTATAAATAAATCTATCAGTACCAGTCAACAGTTTGGACACCTACTCATTCGAGGGTTTTTTCGTTATAATATTTTTATACATTGTAGAATAATAGTGAAGACATCAAAACTATGAAATAACACATGGAATCATGTGGTAACCCCCAAAAAGTTCAGTCAAAATATATTTTAGATTTTTGAAAGTAGCCACCCAACAGCTTTGCACACTCCTGGCATTCTCTCAACCAGCTTCACCTGGAATGCTTTTCAACAGAGTTCCCACAAATGCTGAGCACTTGTTGGCTGCTTTTCCTTCACTCTATGGTCCAACTCATCCGTGACTCGTTTCAGGAGAGCCATTTGAATGTTAATTATTATTTATTTTTTTAAATAAGAAAATGCCTTCTGGAACATGTGAACTTTCATGTGCCTTAAACTTGTATGCCATCTGTAAATTACGAGCCTAGTTGGTTAAGCTACAGAAAGACAGCAACCTTCCCACTAGCCATGATTGTCTGAGATAATAAGTGGTCTGGAAATGCCGAGAGGGGAGTTCGGATTGGTCTGCCATATAGAAGGCTTCTGTCTATTTGAGTTGGCCAGTCTGTGTTGGTAATCCTGTCGAACACGGCTTTAAAAAAAATATTGTGTAGCGGAGCTGCATAAATGTTGATCTCCACTTTCTGGAGGTTTGAGTATTGAAATCAGTGGAATTAGAGTATGATCGCTAAAGAGATTGAGAAAACACCTGTCTCGGGTGACACGTCCATCATACATGATGATGTATACGGGTAAAAGTCGAGCTTGCCACATTCAGATATTACACGTTTTTAATTTGAAAGAAAGTGGCTTAATTTCAAGCTAAAGTGTACTGTTAGCTAGCTAGCTGGCTCCCTAGCTAACGTTACATATTATTCGTATCCCAGAGCTGTTTGCTTGGCTAGTTAGAGCATAATGTTAGCTAGCAAACATTGAACCTGCTTGGTTAGCTCCCAGCAGATTCATGCAGGGTAGTAACGACACGATTAGGCACCATGTTCATGGTTGTTTAATTAGCCAACATTGGCTGGCTGGCTCGCTAGCAAACGTTGTGTGTATGATCCTACACATTGTTTACCTAGCTAGCTACAAGTCTTAGCAAAAGACACCACTATGCAAGTAACCATTTCGGGTGCGTTCATAAATTCAGTCAGTATGCCAGAGCTCAGAATAACTGATGAATTTACTAACACATGTTGAATATGGCCGGTGTCAGTAAATGTCAGCAAAAAAAAAGCATAAGATAAATTGTTGCCAACAGAGCTGGTTAGGGCTGTTTTCATGTTATCCAGATGTTAAAAAAATCTAATATATAAAAAAAAACATTTAAAAGCCAGAGCGCCAGGTGTGTGTTCTGAACACTCCAAGAGCGAAACGAGATGGGTGGGGCTAAAGCTTAAGAGGGTGTGAACAATGCTGAATAGGTGTAGACAACGAGCTCTTCACTAGGTACCAAAACATTTATTGGCCATTTTCTTAAAAAAGTGAGTTTACAAGTTTATCAACTTCCAAGGCAGAATTGCTTTCCCATTGTTCATCAAAAATGCAGTGTATGATATACCATTTTGTAGCAGAGTCTACGTTTATCAAATGTTGCTACATAAGACCGATTTGAGACTGTCGGTCACATCTCAATTGGGTTGAGGTTGGGTGACTGTCGAGGTCAGGTCATCTGACAAAGCACTCCATCACTCTCCTTGGTCAAATAGCCCTTACACAGCCTGGAGGGGTGTTGGGTCATTGTCCTGTTGAAAAACAGATTATAGTCCCACTAAGCGCAAACCAGATGGGATGGCGTGTTGCTGCAGAATGCTGTGGTAGCCATACTGGTTAAGTGTGCCTTGAATTTTTAAATAAATCAGTGTCACAAGCAAAAAGCACCCCCAGACCACCTCCTCCATGCTTCACGGTGGGAACCACACATGCGGAGATCATCCGTTCACCTACTCTGCGTCACAAAAACATGGCAGTTGGAACCAAAAATCTCAAATTTGGACACATCAGACCAAAGGACAGATTTCCACCGGTCTAATGTCCATTGCTCATGCTTCTTGACCCAAGCAAGTCTTCTTATTGGGGTCCTTTTAGTAGTGGTTTCTTTGCATGTGTCTTAATTGAACTCTGAACCATTTATTTGGGCTGCAATTTCTGAGGCTGGAACGAATCCTCTGCAGCAACTCTGGGTCTTCCTTTCCCGTGGCGAATCTCATGAGAGCCCGTATCAAAGCGCTTGATGGTTTTTGCGACTGCACTTGAAGAAACGTTCAAAGTTCTTAATTCTCCAAATTGACCGACCTTCATGTCTTAAAGTAATGATGGACTGTCATTTCCCTTAGCTTATTTGAGCTGTTCTTGCCATAATATTCTTACCAAATAGGACCATCGTCTGAATACCACCCCAACCTTGTCACAACAACGGATTGGCTCAAACGCATTAAGGAAAGAAATTCCACAAATTACCTTAAGGCACACCTGTTAATTGAAATGCATTCCAGGTGACTACCTCATGAAGCTGGTTGAGAGAATTCCAAGAGTGTGCCAAGCTGTTATCAAGGCAAAGGGTGGCTATTTGAAGAATCTCAAATTTAAAATGTATTTGATTTGTTGAACACTTTTTTGGTTACTACATGATTCCATGTGTTATTTCATAGTTGATGTCTTCACTATTATTCTACAATGTAGAAATTAGTAAAAATAAAGGAAACCGCTTGCATGAGTAGGTTTATCCAAACGGTTGACTGGTACTCTCTCTATGTGTGTGTGTGTATATATATATATATACACACATACACACACACACACACACATAAAAATCACACACACACCCTTTCAAATTAGCGGAGTCGGCCATTTCAGCCACACTCGTTGCTGACTGGCATATAAAATAGAGCCATCCAATCTCCATAAAACAAACATTGTCAGTAGAATGCCCTTACTGAAGAGCTCAGTGACTTAACGTGGCATGGTCATAGGATGCCACCTTTCCAACAAGTCAGTTCGTGAAATGTCTGCCCTGGTAGAGCTGCCCAGTCAACTGTAAGTGCTGCTTTTGTGAAGTGTAAACATCTAAGAGCAACAACAGCTCACCCGCAAAGTGGTAGGCCACACAAGCTCACAGAACGGGAAATGCGTAGCATGTAATAATCGTCTGTCCTCATTTGCAACACGCACACCCCGAGTTCCAAACTGCCTCTGGGAGCAACTTCAGCACAAGAACTGTTCGTCGGGAGCTTCATGAAATGGGTTTCCATGGCCGTGCAGACGCACACAAGCCTAAGATCACCATGTGCAATGCCAAGCTTCGGCTGGAGCGCTGTAAAGCTCGCCGCCATTGGACCCTGGAGCAGTGGAAATGCGTTCTCTGGAGTGGTGAATCACGCGTCACCATCTGGCATTCCGACGGACTATTCTGGGTTTGGCAGATGCCAGGAGAACGCTACCTGCCCCAATGCATATTGCCAACTGTAAAGTTCTGTGGAAGAGGAATAGTGGTCTGGGACTGTTTTCCATGGTTCGGACTAGGCCCCTTAGTTCCAGTGAAGGGAATATTAACACTACAGTGTAAATGACATTCTGTACTTCTAACTTTGTGGCAACAGTTTGGGGAAGGCCCTTTCCTGTTTCAACATGACAATACCTCCGTGCACAAAGCGAGGTCCATACAGAAATTGGTTTTTCGAGATCGGTGTGGAAGAACTTTACTGGACTACACAGAGCCTTCAACCCCATCGAACACATTTGGGATGAATTGGAATGCCCACTGAGAGCCAGGCCGAATCACTTCACGAATGTTGTTGTGGCTGAATGGAAGCAAGTCCACGCAATAATGTTCCAACATCTAGTGGAAAGCCTTCCCAGAAGAGTGGAGGCTGTTATGGCAGCAAAACGGGACCAACTCCATATTAATACCCATGATTTTGGAATGAGATGTTAGATGAGCAGGTGTCAACATACTTTTGGTCATGTAGTGCATCTTTACTTAAGTATGACAATTGGATACTTTTTCCACCACTACCTTTTTGCCTCCGTGGATCAAAACATTTTCTGCCTGTTCCCAAAATCATTTGGAGTGTAGGCCATTTGGCACGGGCACAGTTAGGCCCAAAATGAGTAGGCACCAAATGGACAGAGAGAAACAGTTGGGTCAGTCTTTTTATAGAGCCTGTCAAACAAGAGATGTCTTTGAAGGAAAGACGGATATCATGTTGTGGCCTTTTATTTCTAAAATAAAATAAAAACCTCAATCTAGGGCTATAGATATAAATTGCACAATAATTACACATTTATGTATAAGGAAAGCTATTGTTTTCCTTTTATTCACCCCATCTGACACCCACCGGCCCTTCATCCACGCAATATTTTATAACCCTAAACCCCACCCGCCCCACAGATATAACCGCAGGGTCTGTGGGTTATGATTCAACCCGCGCTTCACTAGTGTACCCGTTTTTCCCAGGACAGTCAAACCCATTTCTGTGGTCGTGACTTTTCAGGCTACAAAAAAAAAATGGATACATTTATGAACAAGACACATCAATTAATGTAGGCCAAATCAATGGCAATCGCTGAATGTCATTATGCACACTGATGTTTTTGTAAAAGTCCATTTCTTCAAATCATGAGAGTATACATGCAGCTTGGATGCTGGAATTACACTGAATAAAAATATAAAAAACATTTTCAAAGATTTGACTGAGGCACATAAGGAAATCAGCCAATTGTAATAAATTATTTTGGATCTATAGATTTACTGGGAATACAGATATGCATCTGTTGGTCACAGATACCTTTAAAAAATAAAATAAAAATGGGGTGTAGATCAGAAAACCAGTCAGTATCTGGTGTGACACCTCATTCAGCATGACATCTTCACATCAAGTTGATCAGGCTGTTGATTGTGGCCTATGGAATATGTTATTCCACTCTCAAAATGGCTGTGTGAAGTTACTGGATATTGGTGCAAACTGGAACACGCTGTCATGCGTGTTGATCTAGAGCATTCCAAACACGCTCAAATGGGTGACATGTCTAGTGAGTATGCAGGCCATGGAAGAACTGGGACATTTTCCCCTTCTGGAAATTGTGTACAGTTCCTTGCAACATGGGGCCATGCATTATCATGCTGAAACATGGCGGCGGATGAATGGCATGACAATTGGCCTCAGGATCTCGTCAAGATATCTCTGTGCCTTCAAATTGCCATAGATAAAATGCAATTGTGTTGGTTGTCCGTAGCGAATACCATAACCCCACCATAGGGCACTCTGTTCACAACGTTGACATCAGCAAATCGCTAACCCACACAACACCATACACCCGGTACAGTTGAAACCACTATTCATCTGTTAAGAGCAGTTCTCCAGCGTGCCAGTGGCCATCTAAGGAGAGCAAACCGAACTGCAGTAAGGTCAAGGCCCTAGTGAGAACAACGAGCACGCATATTAGCTTCTGAGACATTTGACAGCTTGTGATGAAATTCTTTGTGCATATGGAAAATGTCTGGGATCTTTTATTTCAGCTCATGAAACCAACACCTTACATGTTGCGTTTATATTTTTTGTTCAGTGTATGTTGGAGTAGAGGAACATGCACAGTTAGCCTACTTTCTGAAGTGATTTGTTTGACATCCAGGGGAAAATATCAGGACTGGTTGTGTTCATGCCACATTAAAAAGTAATACATTTTTACAGTTTAATTTACACCTTTGTTAGGCCCATAAATGTCATGGTGTATTTCGCACTCTGCTTAAATGGCTAACTACTGCCCTCCCTCTGCCCATCCACAGGTCTCTACCCACTCAGACAACATAGGCTCCTAAAACGATTATTGATTAGATTTATTACTCCATTACACTGATGTCCATTAGTGCTTAAATCCACCTCAACCACTCCAGTACCCATAAACATGGAATAAGGTACTGGTAGGGCTGGGCGATATACCGTATTTTACTATATACACACCGGTATTTATGCACGGACCGCTTTGGTTTTTACCTTCTATAACTATTTTAATGTTTGGTTTGTTAAAATGTGATACGCCGTGTGTAACGTCCATTTTTATTGTTTACTCAGCTACTGGAGTCATCCCTCCGCTCTCGCCATGCCGCTTTCCACAGACCTAGTCCCACCTGTCACTCAAGGAGCGCATTGGTTGCTGATTGACCACCAGACTTTCGTTCAGTCTGCATAGTCAATGCAGCACAAGCAGCAATGTTGATGACCACGATGTTTCTACTTTGATCTTAACATAAATCCACAAGCGTTCTACAATTACAATATTAGTTTGTGTTTCTTACATCTGCAAACATCTAGTTTGTATTTTCTTAGCAAGTTAAGCTAAATCGTGTTAGCCACTAATGCTAATCGCTAGCTAACTAGCTAATAAAAGTAGTGAGTTAGCGCAAACGTAGCTCGCTAATAAATCCGGATACCAGTACTGGTGGGTGCTTAAATCAGCATGTTGTTTGTGCAAAAGTATCTTCTAAATCAAGGAGAAATATGTTGGCTATATGAATAAAGCTTTAATGTAGCCAAAGACTATAGGCTCCCTTAGGAAACACTGAACATCACTTTGGTTCCTACTCGGTCACAATAACTCGTCCATGGCATTTTCATTAGTTGTCATGTCATTCAAAGTGCCCACTATTATTTATATTCTAACTATGGAATTATAATAAACATTCTATTTCCAAAAGTTCACCCAAGTGTTTCGATCTAAATCGCAATTGCAACATTTGGTAAAAAATAAGGCCTAGTATTTTTGCCCATATTGTGGCAGTGTGGAATTGATCTCAAATGAGTGCAGGAGATGTAGAAATGTATGAAAATGCAGGAAATTTTAGGTTGAAGTTGAACAGTGTAAAGCAATCCGAATGGAGAAAGACCCATTGAAATCACTTAGAATATATATGTATGTGATGCCACCCTAGGGTCACACACTACTCAAAACAAATTCAGAAGTTTATTAATCAAAAATATAAAATACTGTCATCAATGTGAAAAATACCATGATGATATTTTGGCCATATCGCCCAGCCCTAGGTACTGGCACAGACCTGTATTCTCGTGTTTTTTTTGTTTGTTTTTTTAACTCGCATCGTTTTAACAATATATTTTTTAAATATTATTATCTATATTAACAATATCACTGCATTGTTGGGAAAGAGCTCTCAAGGTAAGAATTTCAATGTATTATTTCACACCTTTTGCATCCTGTGCCCCTGGTGAATAAACTTTGAAAACTTTAAACACTGAAGCCTGCAGGCGATAGGCCTCAAGTCACTAACAATGTTTTGATGTTTAAATTCTGATGTTAGCACTTAAATCAGATTTACGGAAACAGAGGCAGACACTACCACCCATTTATGCAGTGGGCATTAGGCATTACAACTCAAACATCTGAGAAGTGCCTGGCAGCCTGAGCCAAAAAACTGTTTAATTGCCTTTGTCCATCGCATTAGTGAACACTTAGTCCACTCTTAGTGCAAACTCCAGATTGTTTGGGTTTGTGAGGGGAAATACGGCTTGCAAAATCAATGGCATTTTATCCAATGATGTGAATACTGCACAAATGGATTGGCCTGGAATTAGGGCACTCAGGAATTTCCTGGATTTAAGAAAGTCTCCAATGAGATATACATTTACATTTTTTCTTTGAATAATCATTTCAAATGAAACGTTGCACTTGGCACTCTACTGCACATCCCCGTCAATGCCGCTGTTTGTTCAGTAGTTTCAGCAGATCAGGAAATGCCTCAGTTATCGCTCCAACATGTCATCTACTCTACTCCATGCAGTCCCTCAACGTATGGTAATCTCACTGTAAACCAAGTGAGTTCATGGGGTTGGTTTTATGTGGTAGCTTCTGTACATGCTTGTAAATCGGTTGGGGGCGATTTAGTTTCCATGCATTATACTTGTTTAATCAAGCAACCAACTGCAGGATTGATTTCAGCATCAACTTCAGACCTGCTTTAGCATTGATCATAAATGAAGTATTTGGGATATCGTTGGACTTTTGGAGAACACAGAGGTGCGATTGTTTGAGGGATTGCATTACATCTATCAATCAACAGTGTTAAACACATTTTACTCGTGTCTCCATGGCAACAAAGCCAACCCAAAACATTATGCTCCAGTCCATCGCATCACACCATCATCATAACCTAATAGTGAGGGGGCCCAGAGGGGCCACAGCACAAAGAGAGAATCAAATGGCACCCTATTCCATGTAGTGCACTACTTTTGACCAAGGTGCCATTTGGGATGCACACAGGCATCATCCAGCTCTGTATCTGGTGCATTACACACAGGTGGAACCCCGCTTTACCACAAACATGGACTCTCTTCACAACAGGGAGACGGAGCAGAGCAAAACGCCAACCTCAGCCAGCCCCCCCATATGCTTTCAATCCCCCCAAAGAGAGGGGGGGGGATGACAGAGTAGGAGGGTGAGGCCCCCCAACTCTGGGCCCCTAACCCTGTGAACCCTCTCCCCAGCCCCCAAAACAATGTAACACCCAACAGACCTTATGTAACCACAGCAGGAGAGCATTTCCCACTCTGAAATATAGAGTTAGGAACTCTGGAAACACAGTGGGTAGGCAAACAGAGGCCACATCCCAAATTGTACCAGATGCGCTATAAAGTGCACTACTTTTGACCAGAGATTTATGGGCCCTATTAAAAAGTAGTGACTACATATAGGAATAGGGTGTCATTGGGAACGCATCCACAGACGGAGGCCAGGCACTTATCAGACGCTGTTGGCTTGTACTGGGGGGGGGTTACAGATAATCATTGCCAGCTGTGAAAGGATAAGATCAGGACAGGAAGCCAATTATGGGATGGATAGACTGCGATGGTCCAAGTACTAGGAGGGGCGGTTGCCAAGGTGATACGATGGTCATACAACACAATATCTGAGTCCCAAATGGTGCCTAACAATGGTTGCCATTTGGGACAGGCCCTACAGCTGTCCTGTTGCTACCATCATATCAGACAATTAGCGTGTTATCCAACACAGTGCTCACTATTCATTCATACCATGGCCAGTCCAGTCATCGATTTCATCTAACACCCTACTGCTAAATTTCTGTTGTTCTTCAAATCAACAGGCAACGCTACAGATGTCAAGTCAAGGACAACACCAGCGGCTGATTTTAGTGGTGAAAAATGGTGCCAATCAACTTGTATATACTGTATGAGGAATAGAGAGGAAGACAACAGTTTGAGCAGTTTGGATTTGAATGTGAAGAAAATCTTTGGTAAGAACATGTGACTCATCTCCAACAGACTCCTCAACTAATCCTGATAACTATTATCCTGCTAACTTTATTAGTCTTTGAGAGACATTTTCACTTCATGTTTTTGCACTTTCAAATTTGAGCAATTATTTCTTCCATAAGGTTAAATAAATTCTGACAAAACAAGGTTAATTTTGTAATAGTCCAATTATTATATATTTTTTTAAAATCATAATTTGTTCCCTAGACAAATTCTACTGTATGAAGAACACAATGCCAGTTTCATAATCCTCTGCAGACATCAGAACATGGAAATTCAGCGAGACAGATTAAGTTCGTATCCAAGATGGCGTAGCAGTCAGACATCTTTTGTCCTTGTCTTGTCATACACATACACACATTTAAAAAAAAGAAATAATAATAATCTTAACCTCAACATACTCTCCTGCAATCCGCCTCACCCAATGTGGTATGGATCTGCTATTTTCTTTACTTTTGAACAGGAACCACTGCTAGCGGTCATCAGCTACCTTTGGCCCGGACAACTCTCGCCAGTCTACATAGCGCGATACAAACCAGAGCAAATCGGACGCATTTTTATCCATATCTCCGGATTCCTACCACAAGCTCTGAACCTTTTCACATGGATCATCCAGCTGCTATCAGAGTGGCCACTCCTGGCTAACGTCTCTGTCCCGAAGCAAGAACCAATTAGCCTGAAGCAAGAACCAATTAGCCTGAAGCAAGCCTTTGCTAGGCCCATCTCCCGGCTAGCCGAAGAGGTCCATCAGCCACTCCTTGGGCTTCAATGCCTATTTTTCCAATTGGCCTGGACCCCTTTTAATGCCGACACGGAGCCCCGCCGACCCAACACGATTGGACTACTGACATAAAACCCAGTGGTGGGCAGTCAGGGCCAGCAAGGCCTTCTCTGCTGACCTAAACATCCTAAACATCATCAGAATATACTTTTTTTTAAAATATATTTTCCCACAAATATGTATTAAATTATTCCCCAGAGTAAGAGTTATAGTCTTCATTTCATAGCTTTCCTCTTGGTTGCACTGCTTCCAGCCCCAGGTTGAGATTTGGAGGGCTGGTATTTATGTTAGATCTCTTATCCAATGATATTCAGCCATCATGTGTTGCCAGGGGTCTAAAATCTGCCCTCAGGCCTTCAGAATCAACAGTGCGGACACTTGTAGCTTAAAGTGAATGGAAATGAAAATTCAGTGTCAACCAATCAGCTTTAGAGTTGGCTATTGTGCGTGCACGTGTTTTGATTGGTTTACCAATATTGAGAGGCAGGTCCTATATGGGCAGGTCTATGCAGAACCACAGAACTAGGAAACAGAATTTGATAAACAAATTAATTTGCGTACTACTAAGCTGTTTTTTCAACCCACAATGGCGGAAGGAGGAGAAGATATCGATTTGGTCGAGGATATAATTATATAACGCCATTCTCAAGACAAACTTTTCAAGAAAAGTTAGACATTGTCAGGAGAGGTCGCCCGACGCTGACGCTACAAAGCCTGTCACAGGCGGGAAAGGGGTTAGTTCACCACTTTCAAAGTTCCAACTACGAGCGCTATCAATGGCTCACAGGCTCCGAGAAGCACTGCAAACTGTACTGCTGGGAATACCTATTATTTGCAAGTGATCGATTTGGTGTTTGGAGCCACACTGGCTTTGCAAACTTGAGTTGTCTAACCAAGGCAGCAACGAGACACCAAAGTACGGCTGGGCACTTCCAAGCAACGGTGCTTTTGAAAACTTTTGGGGACACCTGAGTGGATCTACAGCTCAACGAACAAGCGCGCAGGGCAACGGAGCTGCACAATGAAAAGTTATTGTACTCTTCCCCTGCAATTCTCTGAATAAAAATGTCAATTTCAAGGTGACGCACAGCTTGGTTATACTGTTTTTCTGTCTAAATGTATAGTGTCTAGAGCCATGGCATCATAATGATGGTAATAAGAGGTGGATTAATTCGGGTGGGACTGTGTAGGACCTCACTGAAGGCCCAGGCCCCAGGCACGCCACTGATAAAACCCCCTCGGACTAATTTCAACTGGCTCCTCCGTCGCTAAGTCCCCAGAATGCCCATCTGCTAGCCACTAGCTGTCTAAAGCATATCAGACTGTTAGCTGAAGAGGCCCATCGGACAAATTCTTTGGGCACTATACCTGTTTTGCCAATTGGCCTGGAACCTTTTCCCACATGGAGCCCTGCTGATCCATGACAACTGGTCTGCCGACGTAACAGCACAAGGGGGCTACAACAAACATCTTCCTTCGAGACGTCCCTCTAAGGACTTTCTACTAGCCCCGGCCCACTAGCTGTCTGAATCGCCGTGTCTCCGGCCCACCGAGCTACACTGGACCCCTATGATCACTCAGCTACGCATGCCTCTCCATAATGTCAATAAGCCTTGTCCATTGCTGTTTTGGTTAGTAATTATTGCCGTATTTCACTGTAGAGCTTCTAGCCCTGCTCAATATGCCTTAGTTAACTCTTTAGTTCCACCTCCCACACAAGCGGTGACCTCACCTGGTTTGAATGATGTTTCTAGAGACAATATCTCGCTCTCATCGTCACTCAATGCATAGTTTACCTCCACTATATTCACATCCTACCATGCCTTTGTCTGTACATTATGCATATTCAAGTCAATTCTACCGTGCCCAGAAACCTGCTCCTTTTACTCTCTGTTCCCGAACATACTAGACGACCAGTTCTTATAGCCTATAGCCGTACCCATATCCTACTCTGTTCCTCTGGTGATGTAGAGGTTAATCCAGCCCCTGCAGTGCCTAGCTCCACTCCCATTCCCCAGGTGCTCTCATTTGTTGACTTCTGTAACCGTAAAAGCCTTGGTTTCATGCATGTTAACATTAGAAGCCTCCTCCCTAAGTTTGTTTTATTCTGTTTTACACTCTGCCAACCCGGATGTCCTAGCCGTGTCTGAATCCTGGTTTAGGAAGACCACCAAAAACCCTGAAATTTCCATCCTTAACTATAACTATTTTCCACCAAGATAGAACTGCCAAAGGGGGCAGAGTTGCAAACTACTGCAGAGAAAGCCTGCAGAGTTCTGTCTTAATATCCAGGTCTGTGCACAAACAATTTGAGCTTCTACTTTTACAAATCCACCTTTCCAGAAACAAGTCTCTCACCATTGCCGCTTGCTATAGAACACCTTCTGCCCCCAGCTGTGTCCTGGACACCATATGTGAATTGATTGCCCCCCATCGATCTTCAGAACTCGTGCTGTTAGGTGACCTAAACTGGAACATGCTTAACACCCCGGCCATCCTACAATCTAAGCTTGATGCCCTCAATCTCACACAAATGATCAATGAACCTACCAGGTACAAACCCAAATCCGTAAACACGAGCACCCTCATAGATATCATCCTAACCAACCTGCCCTCCAAATACACCTATGCTGTCTTCAGCTAGGATCTCAGCGATCACTTCCTTATTATCTACGTCCGTAATGGGTCTGCGGTCAAAAGACCACCCCTCATCTCTGTCAAATGCTCCCTAAAACACTTCAGCGACCTGGCCCGGTTATTCTGGAAGGATATTGACCTCTTTCCGTCAGCAGAGGATGCCTGGTTATTCTTTAAAAAGTGCATTCCTCACAATCTAAAATAAGCATGCCCCATTCAAAAATAATTTAACCAGGAACAGATATAGCCCTTGGTTCACTCCGGACTTGACTGCCCTTGACCAGCACAAAAACATCCTGTGGCGTACTGCATTGGCATCGAATAGCCCCTACGATATTCAACTTTTCAGGGACGTTAAGAACCAATATACACAGGCAGTTTGAAAAAGTTAGCCTTTGTTTTCCATCCTGTAGCACAAACAACAAAACGTTCTGAGACATTGTAAAGGCCATGGAGAATAAGAGCACCTCCTCCCAGCTGCCCACTGCACTGAGGCTAGGAAACACTGTCACCACCAATAAATCCACGATAATTGAGAATTTCAAGAAGCATTTTTCCACTGCTGGCCATAGTTTCCACCTGGCTTCCACCTGGTTTCCACCTGGTTTCCACCTGGTTTCCACCTGGCTACAATACTCCAGTCAACAGCCCTGCACCCCCCACAGCAACTTGCCCAAGCCTCCCCATTTCTCCACCCAAATCCAGATAGTGGATGTTCTGAAAAATTTGCAAAATCTGGACCACTACAAATCAGCTGGGCTAGAGAATCTGGACCCTCTCTTTCTAAAATTATTCGCCAAAATTGTTGCAACCCCCATTACTAGCCTGTTCAACCTCTTTCATATCGTCTGAGATCCCCAAAGATTGGAAAGCTGCAGCGGTCATCCCTCTCTTCAAAAGGGGGAGACACTCCAGACCCAAACTGCTACAGACCTATATCTATCCTACCCTGCCTTTCTAAGGTCTTCGAAAGCCAAGTAATCAAACAGATCAACCAATTCGAACCCAATCGTACCTTCTCCGCTATGCAATCTGGTTTCCGAGCTGGTCATGGGTGCACCTCAGCCACGCTCAAGGTCCTAAACAATAACATAACCCCCATCGATAAGAGACAATACTGTGCAGCTGTACGCATCGACCTGGCCAAGACTTTCGACTCTGTCAATCACCATATTCTTACCGGCAGACTCAACAGCCTTGGTTTCTCAAATGACTGCCTCGCCTGGTTCACCATCTACTTCCCTGACAGAGTTCAGTGTGTCAAATCAGAGGGGCTGTTGTCCAGACCTCTGGCAGTCTCTATGGGGGTGCCACAGGGTTCAATCCTAGGGCAGACTCTTTTCTCTGTATCCATCAATGATGTCGCTTGCTGCTGGTGATTCTCTGATCCACCTCTACGCAGATGACACCATTCTGTATACAGCTGGCCCTTCTTTGGACACTGTGTTAACCAACCTCCCGACGAGCTTCAATGCCATACAACTCTCCTTCTGTGGCCTCAAACTGCTCTTAAATGCAAGTAAAACTAAATGCATGCTCTTCACCCGATCGCTGCCCACACCTGCCCGCCCGTCTAGCATCACTACCCTGGACGGTTCGGACTTATGTGGACAACTATAAATACCTAGGTGTCTGGTTAGACTGTAAACTCTCCTTCCAGACTCTCATTAAGCATCTCCAATCCAAAATTAAATATAGAATTGGCTTCCTATTTCGCAACAAAGCCTCCTTCACTCATGCTGCCAAACATACCCTTGTAAAACTGACTATCCTACCGATCCTTGACTTCGGCGATGTAATTTACAAAATAGCCTCCAACATTCTACTCAGCAAATTGGATGCAGTCTATCACAGTGCCATCCGTTTTGGCATCAAAGCCCCATATACTACCCACCACCGCAACCTGTATGCGCTCGTTGGCTGGCCCTCGCTTCATATTCGTCGCCAAATCCACTGGCTCAAGGTCATATATAAGTCTTTGCTAGGTAAAGCCCCACCTTATCTCAGCTCACTGGTCACCATAGCAGCACCCACCCGTAGCACGTGCTCCAGCAGGTATATTTCACTGGTCACCCCCAAAGCCAATTCTTACTTTCGCCACCTTTCCTTCCAGTTCTCTGCTGCCAATGACTGGAATGAACTGCAAAAATCACTGAAGCTAGAGACTCTTATCTCCCGCACTAGCTTTAAGCACCAGCTGTCAGAGCAGCTCACAGATCACTGCACATAGCCCATCTGTAGATAGCCCTTCCAACTACTTCATCCCCATACTGCGTTTATTTATCTAGCTCCATTGCACCCCAGTATCTCTAATTGCACATTCATCTTCTGCACAGCTACCATTCCAGTGTTTAATTGCTATATTGTAATTACTTCGCCAGCATGGCCTATTTATTGCCTTACCTTCCTTATTTGCACACACTGGCCTGTATATAGACTTTTTCTACTGTATGTTTGTTTATTCCATGTGTAACTGTGTTGTTGTATGTGTCGAAATGCTTTGCTTTATCTTGGCCAGGTCGCAGTTGTAAATGAGAACTTGTTCTCAACTAGCCTACCTGGTTAAATTAAGGTGAAATTTAAAATAAAATTTAAAAAAGTTCACTTCTTGAAGGACTGAAGTATAGAGCAAAACAGAAAAAGTATTAAAAGCATTTACTGCTACTAGACTGCATGATTATGGTGCATTGGGCATGACCTATACTAACAGTGCAGTTGCTTGTGGTACAAACAAAAATAGAATCGTATTCTAGTTCCGTGGTACACAGATCATAATTATCAGCATCATATGGTTGGTAAAACTGCCCCATAGGATAGGGCCCTGGTCAAAATGAGTGCACTATATAGGGAATAGGTTGCCATTTGGGATATACCCATCGTCTTCGCCAGTTACAATGGAGGGTCAAGGCTGGGTAGGTAGTCACCCACCCCACCACTAGTTAGAGATACCTCTTGACAATACTTTGTTTTTTTGCTAGGTAGCGTTAGTCTGCTGTACCTGCACCAAAACACCTGTATATTTCATGTTTCCAGCACTTATTTCCATGACTGATCAAAACTCATTGTCATTCTCCCTCATCTCTCTGTAGCAGGCATATAATGAACAATATGCTTGTAACGAATCGCAATATATATAGAATCTTGAGAATCGCAATACATTTGGTATATATCGTATTGCAAGGTCTCTGGCAATTCCCAGTCCTACCCACCACCCATTCCTTAGTAATAAGATTACACAAAGGTAAATACTTGTAATAGTTTGGTAATAGTTTGGCCCTCATCACCCATCCCATTCCCCTGCAATGTTCAAGAATAAATGTTCTTCTCATCTCTGACTGAGGCAGATCTACTAGTTTCACTGCCTGCACTCAGTGAACACACACACGCACTGAGCGCACAAGAAATTATTATCCTTCAAGACCACTTCCAAGTGAGAGGTAATAGGGTCTTCGTAATTAGGGTATGGAGCAGGTCTTTATTTGGCAGGTACTTGTATATCTACCCTACCTGCCAAATAAGGGAGGATTAACATAACACTAGTTTATTGGTCTTGGTGTTCTACCTTGAACCGACAACACTGTCTGAAATAGGTTATGAAAACAGGCCTAATGAGCATTTAGGCTAGTCCGCCGGCGCCATCTACAACAGACCGTCAGTTAACGACATGCTCAAAAGCTAGACAGAATGAGAACACGAGGTCAGGGATACTTACATAATCTTCCTGTCTGGGTTGGCGCCCCCCCTTGGGTTGTGCCGTGGCGGAGATCTTTGTGGGCTATACTCGGCCTCGTCTCAGGATGGTAAGTTGGTGGTTGAATATATCCCTCTAGTGGTGTGGGGGCTGTGCTTTGGTTGAAGTGGGTGGGGTTATATTATTCCTGTTTGGCCCTGTCCGGGGGTATCATCGGATGGGGCCACAGTGTCTCCTGACCCCTCCTGTTTCAGCCTCCAGTATTTATGCTGCAGTAGTTTGTGTGTCGGGGGGCTAGGGTCAGTTTTTTATATCTGGAGTACTTCTCCTGTCTTATCCGGTGTCCTGTGTGAATTTAAGTATGCTCTCTCTAATTCTCTTTCTCTCTCTCGGAGGACCTGAGCCCTAGGACCATGCCTCAGGACTACCTGGCATGATGACTCCTTGCTGTCCCCAGTCCACCAGGCCGTGCTGCTGCTCCAGTTTCAACAGTTCTGCCTGCTGCTATGGAATCCTGACCTGTTCACCGGACGTGCTACCTGTCCCAGACCTATTATTTGACCATACTGGTCATTTATGAACATTTGAACATCTTGGCCATGTTCTGTTATATCTCCACCCGGCACAGCCAGAAGAGGACTGCCCCCCACCTCATAGTCTGGTTCCTCTCTAGGTTTCTTCCTAGGTTTTGGCCTTTCTAGGGAGTTTTTCCTAGCCACCGTGCTTCTACACCTGCATTGCTTGCTGTTTGGGATTTTAGGCTGGGTTTCTGTACAGCACTTGAGATATCAGCTGATGTAAGAAGGGCTATATAAATACATTTGATTCACAGTAGATGGGTAGGAGTCCCAAATGGCACCCTATTCCCCATATAGTGCACTACTTTTGACCAGGGCTCATAGGACTTTGGTTAAAATCAGTGTCCTACAGTGTATATGGAATTGGGTTCCATTTGGAGTCACAGACCGTGATCGCTCTGTATAGGCTGGCCATAAAGATGCTTCATAGGATTAAGATCCATGACAAATCCTACATGACAGACAGTAATCCGGCTCCTTTACTTGGGTAATAGATCGGCTTTAGATCCATGTATAGGCTACTCCATCCATAGGCATATCTTCTCTATTAGTCCTCTAATGAGAGTTCAGCTTGGCCATGAATCATTGTAGCCTGAATGTGGATTGTTTCAAGAGACTTGAAAAAGACCAAAATAATTCTATATAAGAACCCATACAGCAGAGCAAACAGATTAAACAGTGGGTGGAGTGGGCTTAGGGGGTGATAAAACAATGTTGTAGTGCACTGATCGACATGGACAGGTGTGTGAGTGTGTGTGTTTACCACAGCCTCAAAAGAAAAGATCTGCCGACTTCGGTATCGGGCCATTTACACTAGGAAGCTGCATCGCACGGTGAAACATCGGAAGCCATTCAATTTTAATGAAGGAAAGCGAGAGAAGCAGATGGACCATTGAGCGATGCGAGCATGGGCGAGGGAGCTGACAGGGCAGGACTAAAGTTGGGGAAAGCTGAACTTTATTCAAATCTTCCACTATATTGCAACGTGAGTGACCAATCAAAGCTCACCATAGCTTCCAACCCCTACATGACCCCTACAAAAATGTCCGTCGCTTCTTCATTGATAAGGTTTGATCATAAAGTTACTGGTCCTCTCCTGTGTCAAACATGTTAAATGTAATTTTGCAGACGCTCTTATCCAGAGCAATCCAGAGAGCCACGAGGGTTAAGTGCCTTTCGGTTAGTGGTCCAAAACTCAAACGCTAGGCTACCTGCCACGCCACTTGGATTCAGGAGGTGGGAATATTAAATCGGGATTTTATGACATCACAAAATCCAAATACGCCAATGATAACATCTTATTCTCTTAACCAATTGAAATAAGTACTGTCTTCACAGAAGGCGTGTTCGCAGAGGGGAGTGTTTTACACATCTAGGTAGCAAGTCTACTAGTGCTAAAATTTTACTGCAGCTTGTCTGAAAATATAATTACAGGTTTCCCCTATTTATCAAAGGCAAATATACTTACAGGATTCTGCATTCATCCGTGTCTGGTTTTAGCTAGTAACTGTCTAGCTACCGTAGGTTTTCAGCCAGCATTGAACAAAAATTTAGAAATGTCAGATTGGAGACGATTGTCACAACTTAACGCATAGGCAGGCTATCAGACACAAAATAAAATTGCAATTTCACTATTGCATTACGTTAGTGGTTTTTCCTTTTCATATGTGTCCATTTTGTTTATATGCGTGTTACTGTTGTCTTAGGCCTATAAGGCCCCATGTAAAAAATAATAATAGAGGTCACAATTCTGTTTGTACACTTGTTCACAAGAATATGAGTCTTAAAACAAGCCTTTACACTGTGTTATTATCATGGCACTTCAGTCATAATAATGATTAAAGTTATTACTTAAAAATATAGATCTACAAATGAGATGCCAGGTTGGAGAGGACTCCATCACATGTGTTGACAACATTAACGCATGACAAAGATATGCCTTCCTCTATTTCCTTTTCTGCAAATAAAATCCAATTCCAATCCCATTTCGACCCACATACAGTGGCTTGTGAAAGTATTCACCCCCTTGGCATTTTTCCTATTTTGTTGCCTTACAACCTGGAATTTTGGGGTGTTTGTATCATTTGATTTACACAACATGCCTACCACTGTTAAGATGCTAAATAGGCTAAACTGCTCCAGCTCCTTCAAGTTGGATGGGTTCCACTGGTGTACAGCAATCTATAAATCATACCACAGATTCTCAATTGGATTGAGGTCTGGGCTTTGACTAGGCCATTCCAAGACATTTAAATGTTTCCCTTTAAACCACTCGAATGTTGCTTTAGCAGTATGCTCAGGGTCATTGTCCTGTTGGAAGGTGAACCTCCGTCCCAGTCTCGAATCTCTGGAAGACTGAAGCAGGTGTCCCTCAAGAATTTCCCTGTATTTAGCGCCATCCATCATTCCTTCAATTCTGACCAGTTCCCCAGTCCCTGCCGTTGAAAAACATCTCCACATGGGTGTTCTCGGGTGATGAGAAGTGTTGGGTTTGCGCCAGAAGTAGAATTTTCCTTGATGGCCAAATGGCTAAATTGTTGTCTCATCTGACCAGAGTACATTCTTCCATATGTTAGGGGAGTCTCCCACATGCCTTTTGGCAAGCTTATTTTTTTCTTTAAGCAACAAAGATAGGAGTTTTGCAGCTCCTTCAGGGTTATCGTTAGTCTCTTTGTTGCCTCTCTGATTAATGCCCTCCTTGCCTGGTCCGAGAGTTTTGGTGGACGGCTCTCTTGGCAGGTTTGTTGTGGTGCCATATTCTTTCCATTTTTTAATAATAGATTTAATGGTGCTCTGTGGGATGTTCAAAGTTTCAGAGATTTTTTTATAACCCAACCCTGATCTGTACTTCTCCACAACTTTGTCCCTGACCTGTTTGGAGAGCTCCTTGGTCTTCATGGTGCCGCTTCCTTGGTTGTGCACCTTGCTTAGTGGTGTTGCAGAATCTGGGGTCTTTCAGAACAGGTGTATATATACACACACTAAGATCATGTGACACTTAAAGTCCACCTGTGTGCAATCGTAGGAAAAACAACATAACATAGGAACAACTCCAAGGTGGATGAATACTTTTGCAAGGCACTGTATCTATTCACACGAACTCCAATGTATTTTTCCAAATTTCCAAACTTTCTGAAAGGACATATAATTAAATAAAGGTTCAATAAAAAAATATAGGCCTATAGAGAGAATCAGCCAACTCCTACACACCCGTAAATGGACCAGTCAATCAAAGCCACCAGAGTATGACAACAGCAAATATTTCTCCTTTCCTTAAAACCCAAAAAATGAAATTAGGTTATAAAAAAAAATATTGACAAGGAAAGTATGAAGGGGAGAGAGACGGCTATGCGATTGTCAATTTCATATTATCATTCAAATAGAAACCAATACACATCCATAGCCTATTTATCCGTGTTGATTAGCCTATGAATTAAGAAAATACTTATATTATACCATGCCAGTTTGGAGAGGATTGGCACATTGTCTGTTTGACACAATAATGGCACATTATTAGGCCTCAGCGAGAACAACCTTGTCGACTGCTGTTGAATAATTCATGAATAGTCAGACACAGTCAACCTTCTTTAAAAAGACCAATTTATTTATTTAGTAGCAAGCAATAAAAATGTGTATTGTATGAAAGAAAGTCCACACAAGTGCCATAGCCTATAGGCTTGTGCTTCTACAACACCTCACATTTAGTGGATTAGCTGCTTGAGCATCAAACGATAGTTGGAGAGAGCAGATGTAGACGGTTTAATAGACTAAGCAAGCAAAACAATTGCTTATAATCATTAGTAAATACTCACGCTATTCAAGTTCAAGTTTATCTACATGAAAATAAGAGTTGACATTTAAATTTTTCCAAAATGTCACCTAGGCCTATTTTAAACAGTTTTGACCGTTGTTTTCATGACGGTCTTCATTCATTACAGTCAGTTACACGGTTATTCAATTACCATCACAGCCCTAGTTGGATAAACAAAATCATTTGTGAAACCACGATTTGATGCATGACAGATTTTTGTTGTTGCATTGCGTATTAGCTCATTTGTTTGAGCATCTCACTGCAACACCTTCCATGCTTGACATAGGTGTTTTCAAAGAACTGTCAGTCAAGGTGAGCACCCTGCCTACTCAGTCCGTCTTTTCAGACTTCCTGGTTGTTTGACATGAGAAAACATTTTTATAAATGCAAAAATATATACATTTTTATTTTATTTTTTATATTGTGGCTAATGTTTTAACCACTCAAAATACAATTTTACATGGGAATCGGAATGACTGTTCGGTACCTTTGAGTCCCAAACGGCACCCTATTCCCAGCTCTGGTGAAAAATGTACACTATCTGGGTGCCATTTGAGACGTTACTAACCTCTCCAAAGGCGAACCTTTGACTTTAAACCTTATGTGCGGGGAATTAAGACCGTTTGATCAGATATACCAATGATATCATGTCAATGGACTGTTACTTGAGAATGAAGGCAATAGGCTACGTGACAGTGATGGACTGCAAGGGAGAATAGGCTACAATACGCAATCAATGGGGAGCAGGGCATATTTTGTTTTGTTTTGTTTTTACACTGATGTGCAACGTTAATTGATTAATTGTTAGCACAGATGAACAAAATTAACATCCCCAAAAAAGAATGCATTATAAAACGGGGAAGGAATTGTCGAAACATTTAAAATTAGTAATTTGGTGAGTGGAAAAACATGCAATGAAATGAACTTACCACTGGCACCCTTTGTTGAATTTTAAACGATGTGACAATTAGCCTATGGATGACGTCTTCGAATATTCTGAGGGAAAAGTTGTCATTCGCTAATTCTTTAAGCACTCGTGTTTGCGAGAGAAAAATCAGACGATAAGATGTTTGAACATAAATTTTCTTTAGAATTTGTCAACTGTCCATACGTTCTGATGCTTTATTCTAAACCCTTAAATAATCACCTAAAACGCTGTTTATATTACAAAAGTAAATAGGAACGCTATCCGGAGAGAAACAAACGCCGCTGACAATTCCGAATGGTCTTGCTCAAGTGCAAACTCACATTGTATGTATAGTACGCTCGCCTGCTTTGCAAACTTATCCGCAGTTGCCTTGTGCTAGTAGCTTCCGCACGACGTGAACCTATTCTTAAAGGACGAGACCCATCCGGGCATGGTCCAAAGTAGCCCTTGATCATGACTCTCAGGGCGCCTTTACGTACACTACATGGCCAAAAGTATATGGACACCCTTCAAATGAGTGGATTCGGCTATTTAAGCCACATCAGTTGCTTTCAGGTGTATAACATCGAGCACACAGCCATGCATTCCCCAAAGACAAACATTGGCAGTAGAATGGACAATACTGAAGAGCTCAGTGACTTTCAATGTGGCACAGTCATAGGATGCCACCTTTCCAATAAGTCCGTTCTTCTAGAGCTGCCCCGGTCAACTGTAAGTGCTGTTATTGTATAGTGGAAATGTCTTGGAGCAACAACGGTCAACTGTAAGTGCTGTTATTGTGAAGTGGAAATGTCTTGGAGCAACAATGGTCAGCTGTAAGTGCTGTTATTGTGAAGTGGAAATGTCTTGGAGCAACAACGGTCAGCTGCGAAATGGTAGGCCGCACAAGCTCACAGAAGTGGACGCCGAGTGCTGAAGTGCGTAACGTGTAAAAATTGTCTCTACCTGGCTACAACACTCACTACCGAGTTCCAAACTGCCTCTGGTAGCAATGTCAGGATTGTAGGGAGAAGGCAGGATAGAGTTTAAGACCTAGGTCCAAAGTTGTGGACATTTTTTACAAAGGCTCTCAAAACCACCTGTACAGATACACGCCTCTTAAACCAACCAACAGAATCATTCAGATTTGTTATTCATCCATTAACTTTGTTATTCATACACAAACACACACAGGACCAGCAGATGAGAGAGTGCCTGAAATGACATATGGGGACAATGCTGATTCCAATATCCAATCAATTTCAGTCTGAGTTAATGGGAATAGACCAAAGGTCCTTTGTCCATTACAATGACCATGAATACACTGAACAAAAATGCAAACGCAACAATTTCAAAGATTTGACTGAGGTACAGTTCTCCTAAGATCCTCAGTTCTTTGAAGAACCTTAGGCTTCTTGGCACTGAAAATTACACCCAAAAGGTTATTCTAAGAACCCCATAGGAGGTGGGGTTCACCAAGGGAACCTCCTTAGTTGGTGGGGGTTCTTGCAGGAACCTAACTGCCCAACTGAAACATTTGGATTTGAATTTGAAAGAACAGCAGGTGCAGGAACTTAACTGAAAAATGTAAAGATCTCCTCATTTTAAGGTACGTTTTGTCCCTTGTATGATCTAAATTGATATTGTTTTATGATGATACCATCTATCTTTTAATATTTGTGCAAATCTTTCTAAAACAGAAAATGGACATAATTCAATGGACATCAATCAACAAAGAGGTAAGAACATGTTGGTTATAAGAACATGTTGGCTATAAGAACATGTTGGCTATAAGAATATGTTGGCTATAAGAACATGTTGGTTATAAGAATATGTTGGCTATAAGAACATGTTGGCTATAAGAACATGTTGACTATAAGAATATGTTGACTATAAGAACATGTTGGCTATAAGAACATGTTGGCTATAAGAATATGTTGGCTATAAGAACATGTTGGTTATAAGAATATGTTGGCTATAAGAACATGTTGGCTATAAGAACATGTTGGCTATAAGAACATGTTGGCTATAAGAATATGTTGGCTATAAGAACATGTTGGCTATAAGAACATGTTGGCTATAAGAACATGTTGGCTATAAGAATATGTTGACTATAAGAATATGTTGGCTATAAGAACATGTTGGCTATAAGAATATGTTGGCTATAAGAACATGTTGGCTATAAGAATATGTTGGCTATAAGAACATGTTGGCTATAAGAATATGTTGGCTATAAGAACATGTTGGCTATAAGAACATGTTGGCTATAAGAATATGTTGGCTATAAGAACATGTTGGCTATAAGAATATGTTGGCTATAAGAACATGTTGCTATAAGAACATGTTGGCTATAAGAATATGTTGGCTATAAGAACATGTTGGCTATAAGAATATGTTGGCTATAAGAACATGTTGGCTATAAGAATATGTTGGCTATAAGAACATGTTGGCTATAAGAATATGTTGACTATAAGAACATGTTGGCTATAAGAATATGTTGACTATAAGAACATGTTGGCTATAAGAACATGTTGAAGGCTGGATGTATTGGGTGCAGATGACTGAACTGTTCACGTTTGTGTCTGTGTCTGCAGGTATACAGACGAGGAGGCATACAAAGGTATTGGTATGTTATGCAGATCACATTTAACATCCTCCTCCCTTACCTCTTCAATAAACATCCCATAGGCCTCTACATTATGGACAAGGTACGTGTATGAAAACATTATCAAAAGTGTTTTTCACGTTTAAAACAAAAACCGAGGTATGAATACTGTCGTGTGCATGTTTTGTTAATCATCTGTATAATGACTCTTTTTTAAACTCACAGACTTCACCTTCCCTACACCTCTGATTAATATAACAGGAAACCTGTTTGATCACCATGCACTGCAAAATCATTGTGGCTATGAACACATTATCATCAACACGCCAGAGGATAAACCCATCGGACTTGGGATCTTCTGGGACTTTTCCTCATATTTAGATGTTTTTATTCTGCTTTGCCACTAAAATCATAATAAACACTGACAACTAACATATTGTGTTATTGTTATGTGTATTATTAATAATAATAGGGGATGGGTTAGTTAAAAAATTAACCCCAAAAGGTTCTTCAAAAGGTTTTCAGAGGATCCATTAAGGGCTCATCAAATAATTTTTAGGGTTTTTCCCCCCACAGTTTCAGTTTGAAGATCCCCTAAAGGATACTCCAGGAACCTTTTATTTGTATAGTGTATAACGGAATCTGTCAATTGAAATAAATTCATTAAGCCTTAATCTATGGATTTCACATGACTGGGAGTACAGATCTGCATCTGTTGGTCAAAGATACCTTTAAAAGAAAAGTAGGGGCATGGATCAGAAAACCAGTTAGTATGGTGTGACCACCATTTGCCTCATGCAGCTTGAAACATCTCCCTGGTCAGGCTGTTGATTGTGGCCTGTTGAATGTCGTACACGTCGATCCAGACAATCCCAAACATGCTCAATGGGTGACATGTCTGGTGAGTGTACAGGCCATTGAAGAACTGGGACATTTTCAGCTTCCAGGAATTGTGTACAGATCCTTGCGACATGGGGCTGTGAATTATCAAGCTGAAACATGAGGTGTTGGTGGTGGAAGAATGGCACGACAATGGCCCTCAGGATCTTGTCATGGTATCTCTGTGCATCAGTGGAGGCTGCTCAGAGGAGGAAGGGGAGGACCGTACTCCTCAGTCAATTTCATAAAAGTTTTACATTCAAAAAGTTATAATTTTTTAATAAAAATATAGTAAATATAATCACATCACCAAATCATTTATTAAAACACACTATTTTGCAAAGAAGGTCTATAGCAGCCTCCATAGCATTCTGGTGTAGCCAGAAGACAGCTAGCTTCTGACCTCCTCTGGGTACATTTACTTCAATACAAAACCTAGGAGGCTCATGGTTCTTACCACCTTCCATAGACTTACACAGTAACTACAATGTCCTCCAACCTATCAGAGCTCTTTCAGAATGAGCTGCCATGTTGTCCACCCAATCAAAGGATCAGAGAATTAATCTATACCTGAAAACATAAGCATAAGCTGCAAAAAAATGTGGTGAGTAGTTGACTCAAAAGAGAAAGAAAGACAGTAGTTAAACAGTTTTGAACAAATTAATTTCTTCCAAAATGAAGGAGAAGCAAGAGAGAAACAGCGAGAGAGAGAGACATAAGGCCATGCTCATGAAAGAAAAATTGTCCTCCCTGATCTTAAACGGCACTGACTGCCACTGCTGTGCATTCAAACTGACCGCCACTGCTGTGTTCGTTGTCTGTAACTTATTTCTGCCCATACCATAACCCCATCGCCACCATGGGTAACTGTTCACAACGTTGAGATCAGTAAACCGCTCGCCCACACTACGCCAAACACACTGTCTGCCATCTGCCCCATACAGCTGAAACCGTGATTCATCCATGAAGTGCACACTTCTCCAGCGTGCCAGTGGCCATCAAAGGCGATAATCTGCCCACTGAAGTCGGTTACAAAGCCGAACTGCAGTCAGGTCAAGACCCTGGTGAGGACGACGAACACGAAGATGAGCTTCCCTGAGACAGTTTCTGACAGTTTGTTTAGAAATTATTCGGTTGTGGAAACCCACAGTATCATCAGCTCTCTGGGTGGCTGGTCTCAAACGATCCTGCAGGTGAAGAAGCCGGATGTGGAGGTCCTGGGCTGACGTAGTTACACGTGGTCTGCGGTTGTGAGGTTGGTTGGACATACTGGGTTGGAAGTGGCTTATGGTAGAACAATTCACATTAAATTCTCTGCAACAGGTCTGGTGGACATTCCTGCAGTCAGCATGCTAATTGTACGCTCCCTTAAAACTTGAGATATCTGTGGAATTGTGCTGTATTGTCCCCAGCACAAGGTGCACCTGTATAATGATCATGCTGTTTAATCAGCTTCTTGATATGCCACACCTGTCAGGAGAAATGCTCACTTACAGTGATGTAAACACATTTGTGCACAACATTTCAGAGAAATAAGCTTTTTGTGCAAGTGAAACATTTCTGGGATCTTTTATTTCAGCTCATGAAACATGGGACCAACACTTTAATTGTTGTGTTTATATTTTCTTCCGGTTTAAAATAAATGTGACAACATGGTGAGCACGTGAACAGGATCTCACGTGAAATAAATATGACAGCATGGGAATGCAAACGTTTTTCACATGTGAAGATACAATTCCACATGTGAGAGTTAGGTTTTCACATGTGAACGTTTTTTACATGTGAAAATGAATCTGCAATTCACATGTGAAAAGGTGGTGATAACATGTGGAGTGTTCCAAAAACGTTCACAGTATCGTGGAGTGTCTCAGCTTGTCTGGTTCCCTTTTCTCTTCTTGCTCAGACTCCTTGGGTTCCATCCATGCAACGTCATCTTACATAGCTGAAAACCTCAAATCCATTGCTTGTGGGACACATATGTTTCTTGTGTATTAAATGCCAAATGGAATTGCTATCCAATCGCTACTTAGCCGCATGAGAGCCATAGCTTTGAAGGCTGACCTTATTTACGGCATCTAATTGAGTGTATTTCTTACAGATTTAGAAACACAGGAAAAGTCCCAAATGCCACCCTATTCCCTACATAGTGCGCTACTTTTGACTAGAGCCCTATGTGCACTGGTCAAAAGTAGAGCACTATATAGGGAATAGGGTGGCATTTGGGACGCCCTCTTAGAAAGACAGTGAATAGATCTTATGATAAGTGACAGTTGAGAAAATACTATTTAATGTCATTATCATTTATTTTACTCAAAGGAAGATTTAGGGACAGAAACATAAAGAGACCCTTATATAAGCCTTTGGGGCCAAATCATTTGCAGACATGCACACAGCTAAATGGAGGAACGAAAGGAAAGTTATGAAAGAACGTTAACCTTGCCCATTATGATATTACCTCAGATAAACAAAATGTATCCTAGAAGTTTAAACAAAACCATACGACATGGAGGAAATACATTACATTGTAAATACATCTATAAAACATAGGTAACACAATCTGACATAAACCACTGAAGAGAAGATAGACCTAAAGGAAACTAAACTACAGATGACAGTGTCTGAAATCCTTGTCTGGCTCGTGACATCCTGTGGGATAACAGATAGGTCCTGAAGGTTCAGTTTACGGCCTGAGGCAGTCCATGGGGCTCCTAATACACACACAGCCGCGCACGAATGCACGTGTGGACACACACATACATAGGCAGTCCATCACGTCCCCTTATACTTACAGGACCGCAAGGAATATTTTATATCAGCACTGTCTAATTTGCCTTTGATCTCTTACTGTTTATTGCCATGCCATTTTGATAGCCCTCGCTATGTAACTCTAGCACCAATGTTCTCTTTGGGAATTAGAGTTCCCTGCAAACAAAGGGTTCTCTATCTATGCCATCATGTCATCTATATAATAGAAGTTCCAGAATGAGGAATGCAGTCAAAGCCACAACCATGCATAACTTTGGAATATCAGTTCCCAAACTACGGTACGTGAATTGATGGTATGCTTTAGCTACTGGTACTAGTAGCCGGGGACTTTAATGCAGGGAAACTTAAATCTTAAATGTTAAATTTGACCAAATTTCTATCAGCATGTTAAATGTGCAACCAGAGGAAAAAGAACTCTAGACCACCTATATGCCGCACACAGAGACGAATACAAAGCTCTCCCTCGCCCTCCATTTGACTAATCTGACCACAATTCTATCCTCCTGATTCCTGCTTACAAGGAAAAATTCAAGCAGGAAGCACCAGTGACTAGATCAATAAAAAAGGTCAGATGAAGCAGATGCTAAGCTAAAGGACTGTTTTGCTAGCACAGACTGGAATATGTTCTGGGATTCCTCCGATGACATCACATCAGTCGTTGGCTTCATCAATAAGTGCATCGATGACGTCGTCGCCACAGTGACTGTACGTACATACCCAATCCAGAAGCCATGGATTACAGGCAACATCCGCACTGAGCTAAAGGCTAGAGCTGCCACTTTCAAGGAGCGGGACTCTAACCCGGAAGCTTATAAGAAATCCTGCTATCCCCTCCGATGAACCATCAAACAGGCAAAGCGTCATTACAGGACTCAGATCGAGTCATACTACACCGGCTCTGACGCTCGTCGGATGTGGCAGGGCCTGCAAACCATTACAGACTACAAAGGGAAGCACAGCCGAGAGCTGCCCAGTGACATGAGCCTACCAGAGGAGCTAAACTACTTCTATGCTCGCTTTGAGGCAAATAACACTGAAACAGACATGAGAGCACCAGCTGTTCCGGAAGACTGTGTGTTCACGCTCTCCACAGCCGATGTGAGTAAGACCTTTAAGCAGGTCAACATTCACAAGGCCGCAGGGCCAGATGGATTACCAGGACGTGTACTCTGAGCATGCGCTGACCAACTGGCAATTGGCTTCACTGACATTTTCAAACTCTCCCTGTTCGAGTCTGTAATACCAACATGTTTAAGCAGACCACCATAGTGTCTGTGCCCAAGAACACTAAGGTAACCTGCCTAAATGACAACCGACCCCTAGCACTCACATCTGTAGCCATGAAGTGCTTTGAAAGGCTGGTCATGGCTCACATCAACACCATCATCCCAGAAACCCTAGACACATTACAATTTGCATACTGCCCTAACAGATCCACAGATGATGCGATCTCTATTGCACTTCACACTACTGCCCTTTCCCACATGGACAAAAGGAACACCTATGTGAGAATGCTATTCATTGACTACAGCTCAGTGGTCAACACCATAGTGCCCTCAAAGCTAATCAATAAGCTAAGGACCCTGGCACTTAACTCCAACACCATCAACACTTAACTCCAACACGACTCCAACACCATCATTAAATTTGCCGATGACACAACAGTGGAAGGCCTGATCACCGACAACGATGAGACAGCCTATAGGGAGGAGGTCAGAGACCTGGCCGTGTGGTGCCAGGACAACAACCTCTCCCTCAACGTGATCAAGACAAAGGAGATGATTGTGGACTACAAGAAAGAGAGGACCGAGCATGCCCCATTTTCATCGACAGGGCTGCAGAGGAGCAGGTTGAGAGCTTCAAGTTCCTTGGTGTCCACATCACCAACAAACTAACATGGCCCAAGCACACCAAGACAGTCGTGAAGAGGGCACGACAAAACCTATTCCCCCTCAGGAGACTGAAAATATTTGGCACGGGTCCATCGAGAGCATCTGGTTGCATCACTGCCTGGCATGGCAACTGCTCGGCCTCAAGGCACTACAGAGGGTAGTGCGAATGGCCCAGTACATCACTGGGGCCAAGATTCCTGCCATCCAGGACCACTATACAAGGCGGTGTCAAAGGAAGGCCCTAAAAATGGTCAAAGACCCCAGCCACCCTTGTCATAGACTGTTCTCTCTGCTAACGCCCTGCAAGCGGTACCGGAGCGCCAAGTCTAGGTCCAAGAGGCTTCTAAACAGCTTCTACCCCCAAGCCATAAGACCTCCTGAACATCTAGTCAAATGGTTACCCAGACTATTTGCATTCATGTAGTTCAATACATTAAAGTATACCTAAAAGTAAAGTCTTACCCTCTGACAAGGGCCCCAGCCTAGCCAACGCTGTGCCGGCATCACAATGGACTCTATTTGTTTGCCACCAGCTTGTTGCTCCTAGCAACACCCCCCTCTCCTGTTCAGTGGCCAAAATGAAACTCTCTCTCTCTGCCGAGGGGAGTGGAGTGGACAGATATTATTCACAACAGCCTGATGCGAATCACTGATGGAAACAAAATTGAAGATAAAAAATTGTTTACAGAAACATGTTATGGCAGAAACTAGTATGATGTCTTGATGTGTCAGTGTTTCCTTGTTGTAAATATGACTCTACGCTACAACAAGTCAGGACAATTATTCTAGTCTATTTCCAGAGTCATGGCGTTTTACAGGCCAGTAATACCAGACCATCATACATTGCACAGAGACAGAGGAAGATCGAAATAATGTGGCAGACTGGCAGTTTCTAAGTATACTGCAGAGGTTAAGAGCATTGGGCCAGTCACTGAAATATCATTCAATGTGCCCTTGAGCAAGGCACAACCCTAATTGCTCCTGTAAACTGGATAAGAATGTCAATGCCACACATGTCTCAAGTTTTGAGGGAGCATGCAATTGGCATGCTGACTGCAGGAATGTCCACCAGACCTGTTACAGAGAATTTAATGTGAATTGTTCTACCATAAGCCGCTTCCAACGCAGTATGTCCAACCAACCTCACAACCGCAGACCACGTGTAACTACGTCAGCCCAGGACCTCCACATCCGGCTTCTTCACCTGCAGGATCGTTTGAGACCAGCCACCCAGAGAGCTGATGATACTGTGGGTTTCCACAACCGAATAATTTCTAAACAAATTGTCAGAAACTGTCTCAGGGAAGCTCATCTTCGTGTTCGTCGTCCTCACCAGGGTCTTGACCTGACTGCAGTTCGGCGTTGTAACCGACTTCAGTGGGCAGATTATCGCCTTTGATGGCCACTGGCACGCTGGAGAAGTGTGCACTTCATGGATGAATCACGGTTTCAGCTGTATGGGGCAGATGGCAGACAGCGTGTTTGGCGTAGTGTGGGCGAGCGGTTTACTGATCTCAACGTTGTGAACAGTTACCCATGGTGGCGAGAGCTGTTGCCAGAGAATTTAATGTTAATTTCTCTACCATAAGCCGCCTCCAACGTTGCTTTAAAGAATTTGGCAGTACGTCCAACCGGCCTCACAACCGCAGACCACGTGTAACCATGCCAGCCCAGGACCTCCAAAATCCGGCTTCTTCACCTGTGGGATTGTCTGAGACCAGCCACCCAGACAGCTGATGAAACTGAGGAGTATTTCTGTTTGTAATAAAGCCCTTTTGTGGGGAAAAAGTAATTCTGGCGGCTGGGCCTGGCTCCCAAGTGGGTGGGCCTATGCCCTCCAAGGTCCATCCATGGCTGCACCCCTGCCCATTCATTAGGGCCTAATGAGTTCATTTCAGTTGACTGATTTCCTTACATGTACTGTAACTCAGTAAAATCGCTGAAATTGTTGCACGTTGCGTTAATGTTTTTGTTCAGTATACATGAGATCATGTTTTCACATGTGTAGTTTCATGTTATCACATGTTGCTTTTACATGTTGTCACATGTTATCACATTAACTTCACATAAGTTCACGTGATCACATTTCATTTGGGAGTGGGGAGTAGATCAGCTTTAATATTGCAAATAGATTGTAGCTTTCATCAATATCATTTTCTGCATAATTTCCAATCCCCCATATATATTTTTTGTAAATATATAAAATGGTTATACATTACTAGTCTGTCTGTCTCTCTGTCTGTCGCTTATCTGATGACCTCAGACCACTTTGTCTTATTAGAGTGTGTGTGAGCGTGATTTATTGGAGAACGGGCTCAAATAGCCCGGAGCCTCGGCTTCACAGTTCCAGATAAGAAAACAGAAGACGTCACACACAGGACTGCAAATTAGATCTGTTAGTCCCCATGGAACGCAACGGCTGTTTTCAGCGTGGGGGGGGAGGGTAACACAACAGACATGTGACTGTGTCCTTGTAAAGATTTAAAACAATAACACCTGGAACAAGTCAACATTGCATATAGACTATGCTGTCTTTGAAGTGGTATTCTTAATCTCTTGCTGTATTATAGGCTACTGACCAATAGAATCTCTGACCCCTAGCCACTTTTCTTGCCCTCCCTCTTCTGTGTAAACTCGTCATCACATGTTGTACCAACTTGTGTAGGGTTTCATTTCTTTATTGGGCAAGACTGTGTCATTTAGGAGCCACAAAAAGTTTCCGAGAATTCAGGTCAGCAGCTGCATGGGATTGAGTGGGCAGCATAACTTGGCATGAGGCTCTCATGTCTAAAGAGGGCATTTATCAAAGCCTGTCCTCCTCCCTATTCGCTCTCTTTCTCTCACTCATGTACATTTTAGTCATTTAGCAGAGGACTCCGTTCTCTCTCTCTCTCTCTCTCTCTCTGTGTGCACGCGCGCTCTCCCTCCACGTTCTGTTCCTCTGTGACTGACTGGTAAAGCTCCAGTAATGAAGTCAAGCTAGCCGCTCTGGCTACACGAACAACACCTCTTTCACTTCAGCAGTTCTACTACAGTATGTCAAGCAGTGAGCACGGTTGTTATTTACCTCATATTACAGCCTCTTACGTTAATAGTACACATCTTATACAGAGCCATACATAGAGATATATCTCTGATCTAATCTCTGGTTATCTCATACAAATGTTGAAAGAAGAAGCCTACAAAGAGCTGGCAGTGGTAACGTCTGCTCACAGCTCACACCCTCAAACACGTAGATCCCCTGAACGCAGCTCAGTCTCCAGATCCCAATCACCTGAATTCTTATCACCTGTTCACACACCTGTATGTCATTATCACACACTATTTAGTTCAGTTCTTTGCACCCCATCACTGTGAGGTGTTGTTTGTTTTGCGACACACGTCTTGCTGAACGCTGGTGGTCCCGTGTATGATAGTTTTTGCCTATTCCCTGCCTGTACTTTAGCCTATTGGATTTCCTGTTGGCTACCTATTGCCTGATCTCCCGGACTATGTTACCAGCCTTTTCCCTCCCTGTACTGTTGCCCTTTTTGACCCTCTGTGTATGACCTTCTGCCTGCCGCTGGACCCAGCTACCTGCCTCCTGTGGTCCTTTGCAATAATCACCTGCTGTGCCCTGCACTTGAAAACCAGCTCTCTGTCTCCCCTCGTTTTCATTACAGCAGTGATTGTTATGACAGTAACAACAGTAGTGCACTGAATAGGGTCATATGGCCATGTGCCATTTGGGACACAGCCATGGACTTCAACCATTACTTTACTAAATCGTGCTTAAACAAAGTTGAGAATCAATAAATATGTGTTCTTAATTCTCACCTTTCCCCTTTGTTGACAAAGACACAACCCAAACAAGGTACGGGGCAATTTATTTCTTTAGTGTCACTGAACATTGTGAGAAACACTGTCTTTTGTTTTACATGGCAAGTGAGAGGAGAGAAAAAGCAAATGGTGTAAAGCAAAGACATTGCTTCTGTGGAGAAAAGCCAGTTGGTAAAGTTTTAGGACACCCACCTCAACGTTTGAAATGCTAATGAAACACTTGTGCTTCCTCTCTAAACTCGAGAGCTGAATTAACTTTGCAGAGTGTTCAACAATACTCAAGGGCCAGGGAAATATGCGTCATCGATGTGAATCTTTTGTTTTAATTACATGAGCCGAAGAAAACAAGACGAAACGTGGTTTGGGGCCAATAAGGTACTGTGATGAGTATAATTCTGAATAAAGCCAAACGGTAATTATACAGTAATTAAGATTGAACTTTGTCTTTCCATTGTGGTGTTATTCTGTCAGCCATATGCTGTTCTTTTATATCAGTCACAGGATGAAGCAGTATTTGATCTCTGGTAAAAAAAAAAAAAATCCTATCCCCTGTTTATCACCAGGAATATTTGTAGCTCTGACTCTTCAGACCCATGACACTGCTGAGGGTAGTTGTCACTCTCCTTGGAGATGACGTCTCTCGTCTCTCTTTTAACTCTGCTGGCGCCCCTACTGCTTGATGGATCTGGACCTTGAGTGGACCTGACCTGAGTGTAGCTGGTGCTGTGGAAAGTTGAAGGGCACATTTGGACACATTGTTTGAGTCCTAAATGGCACCCTATTCCCTGGAGCCTTGTGGGCCCTGGTCAGAAGTAGTCAACTTATAGGGAATAGGGTATCACATGGGACTCAGTCATTGAGTAGGGAGGTGGATGAGGCGTGCTGTGTGTTGACTATGATGCAGGATGGATGGATGTGGGGCCTAAGGGGCAATTCATGTCCGGACTGCCTCTGTAAACGTCTCCTGTGTATTACAGTAAACTCCAGCTCGTTACTGAGCAGAACAAGCCTTTGGTAGTTCTGGTAGCTTTGAGAAGCTGCTCTAGTTGGCAGCGGATATACAGGGATACTATAAAGGGCTGCAAGAATACAATATACAGCTAGTGTCTTGATTTGATAGAAACCCTATTGAACACTGTGAATTATACACATACAGTATGTTGTTAAGTTTACAACTTGATAGCAGACTAATCATGTTCAGTTTGGTACAGTACAACAATGTGGATTATGTCATAGGACTGTAAGACAATCTTCAAAGATGAATGATTTTTAATGCCATTACTTTTTATTTTATTTTGACCCATAAATGTTAATTGTCACCTACATTTAATACATAGGTTTTTCGGGTGTTGTTTTGTGCTCTAAAAAGCTGTGAAATCTCCTGGTTTGTGTTTTTTTAATGCTCTATGGTATTGTATGGTAATGTTAATGATCTTGGGGAATAATAATGATGAAAAGAGACATTGGAAGAAAATAATACTTGCAAGTGACCTTATTCAATAAGTTATATTCAATAAAATGCCGTGGCTCTGATAAACAGAAAAAATGACACACTAAGAACAAATGAAACTACATTCAGGGTATTTATTACAGTTAACTAAGACATAAACACGGTTCTTAGCATGGTCCTATCAACTGTTACCACATCATCACAAGTCTAACTTCCAACCAGAGACGCCAGTAATTGCCTACATTCTTTCTGTATCCAGGTAACAAACAATATACTGTAGAAACCTTCACAGGGGAGACATTTTGTTGCCTGACAGATCTATTACATAATAAGGAATGGCTCGGTCTGACATGTGTATCCTATAGCCAGCGGCAGCATATAGATTACCCAGAGTTCTCTCATTGACTTACTCACATCCTTGATTGATTGCGTCATCGCTGTTGCTGTAACCTTCTCTAGCAGGATGGAAGTGACTGTTACCATAAGCGGTAATAGATTGGGTGGATGGTTCAATCCTGGGAAGGTGACCAAGCATTGTCTTATTAGATCATGATGATGACTCATGGTACAACTATCTATCCCATGGCCTCTAACGGAAGGTTAATCTCTCGCCTGATGTTATTCGTCCCCAAAATCCCATTTGAGAAGTGTTTGAGGTACTGTATGTTGCCAACCACTGTCTCAGAATGTGTTTTCTTGTAGCTGTTCTACATTGTCCTTATTGTGTGTTTGTGGCCGCAGACAGGCACCGTGGTCCCTCCATTACATCTCTGAAAATAATGTCCCTTTTTCATACCAAAACTGTTAGACGGAATTAATGTGACCAAAAAAAACAAATAGAAAAGTTGAACAATATTTTTGGAAGACTTCCACAGTGCGAAATTAACAATTGTGACAAACATTATGAATGATTCAAAGGTTCTAAAGGCTCCAAACAATACACTCTCATAGGACAATGTGCTCAGTACAGACAACTCTGAGCTTGTCTGGAAGCAGAACGGATTGGGCTTAGGGCAGAGATGGAGAGAGAGAGAAGGAGACAACACTGGAGAAAACTAGAGCTGGCAAGGATGTGAGGAACTTGAGCTGAGAAAGACACTCGGCTGAGCCAACGATCAAAGCCAATAACACATGAGTGTGTATGTCTTTATTGACACGGATTTGTGTATGTACCTACAGAAGTGTGTGTGTCTGTGTGTTTGTGTCACAGTGCGTGCTCTATGTGTGTGTGTGCAGGGGAATAAGATAGGGGGTTAATGGGGTTGAAGAGATTCTGTCTGGCTCCACCACATTTGGGCTGTAAGTGTCACGTCTTGTCTGCTAGCGTGCCCCTCTCTGCCTCATTGTGGCGAGGTGAGGTGCCAGGTCCAGGGTGGGCCCGACATCTCTCCCTGTCAGCACTTCACTGTTGTCAGGGGAAATAGGCAGATTTATGGAGGGGGGGACCTCAGGCCCTCTCCTCCTCCTCCTCCATCCCTAATGTTATCTTCTCTCCTCACCCTCCTCCTCTCCTCTCTTCTCTACTGTCCTCTCCTCTCTTCTTTTCCTCCTTTCTTCCTCCTGATCGTCCTCTATCCCCTCTTCTTCCTCCTCCTCTCCATCACCTCTCCTCCTCATCCCTTCTTTTGGCTATAGTATGTTGATTGCTTCCAGGAATACTCCAGTTGTGTCTGTACTTTAATGCCACTGATATAATGCCCTTTCCAATCAAGTCTGAAGGGCAAGAAATTCACATTGAAGGATTATGGTCTGTCTTTCAACCTCAAACAAACAATGTAATTATTGTAATGGCTGGCATTCAACTAGAACGCATATGCGAAAATACTTTATTATCGACAATCGTTAGTTCTATTAGTAATGTGGATTGTAGAAAATGTCCTCTTGAATTACAGTCTTCTCTGGTTGTTGGCATGGTATGGCATTTACAGTTTAGACTTTGATAGGGGCTGCTCAGAGTGAGTGGGCTCTTTGATGTGGACAAGGGGCCAACCAGGCTCCATTGGCTGCCCGGCATAGAAATAGAATTACTAGAATGGAAGTCCTCATTCTGAAGGTATTTTTCTCCATAATGTTTTTCTCCATTCTATTTCTATAACGGGGATCCTGCCTCAGAGTGAGCTGCTTGTGGGTGGTCACCCCCATTAAATGATCCTTATAACTTCTTCTGTGTGCGATTTTAAAATAATCATTTGACGGACATACATCTAGTGTATTACAAACAATTATTGGTATCATGATTGTCTTTGAAATTTGTGTTTATTTACACAAAGATTCACCACGAAGATTGCCATTTTCCCATTCACCATAATGTTAGTCTTGAAAACCTGACCTCAGGCAACAGTGACTAGGGTCTGGTTTCAATTATGGACTCTTTTGGCAACTAAAATAAGGGAGAAAAAAAAATCCAGGGTGGGTTCTCTTCAGACAGACAATTCTCCCACCGAATCACGAGGCAGACATGCCAGAACGTCGCCATTCAAAGCCAAAGTTTGCAGGCAAAACCTTTGCAGTGGTTTTAGTGAAGGTAGTTGAAGCAAACTAGCAGTTACGTTGCTCCTCTATGCTAAAAGAGTCCATGAGTGAAACCAGAGCCTAGTTACTGTTGCCTAGGGTCGTGTTTTCCAGACCAGTATAATGGGGGATCCTGTTTTCTGCAAACAATGCCTGCAGTACAACGTTCGGCCTTGAACTTCCGCGGCTTCAATGAGAGGGGGCAGTCGTTCTCCCCCGGGCCAGACCTGGGTGGACGGCTGACTCTAAACACCTACCGATTGGCTCGCTCACAGCACTAACGATCCACTCCTGCTGTTGACTGTGCGTTACCATGGTAACGTGGGCTGATCAGTTCATCTCAGTGCAAGGTGTGGTCTTTTGGAACTCCTTTTATAAACAGTTCAAGTTTAGGAGAACTCAACGAGAAATGAGAACGGAAAGAGCTAAAGCAGCTTTCATAAACAGTACAAACTGATGACACCCGTTACTCATATGAAAAGTTACTTGAGTGTTAACTTTTTTTGCAATGGGCAGTCATTGCGACGGGCAATTTTAGATTCACTCCTAATTTCCTGAAGTAAAAGCCGGAGCAAAATAAATGCCATTTGGGATGCAGACGAAAACCCCTAAAATATTCGACTTAGACAATATTCTCTGCAGGCAGTGGATGAAGCAGCCAATCAGATCATATGATGCATTACACTTCATAAGACATTAAAAGGGTGGAAGGTGTGATATGGAATTGCTCTGAATGCTACATGGGTTGCCGGTGAAAGATGTTCGTAATACAGGGTCAAGGAAAGGCAGTCTTTTCCAAAAATATTTGCCGCTAGGTTGAAGAAAAATAGTGTATAATAGTTCAAGGTTTTGACATTACATGTCATATTTACTTACAGTACATACACAACAGAAACCATGCAGTTATAGCAACAAAGCCTGGATTGTATCAAATCTAGAAACAACACCAAAACATATGAACAAGTACAGGGTCATTTCCAAACTTCATGAGGGAAAGTTGTCAGGCTGGTTAGTCCCATCAAACTGTGTGGACTGAGCGATGGAGTTACACTCCACAGCAAATCACTTTTCCACCCATGAATCCAGGTCCTCTTGAACCTAACTGTGACATAGTCATCATACTGTAAGTATGGAACTTGTTATTGAGTTAAAGGGACTTATAGCAGAGTGAATGCACACATTTCCAATATGGGATCCCTTCTGGAATTGAACCCACAACCTTGATGTTGCCAGCGACACACACTCTAACCAGCTGAGCCAAAGCGGACCACCACCATTGTCTCCGAGAGAAGTCTAAAGAGTGGTTGATGTTTCCAGGTCTCTGGGACAGGCCTCATCCTTAATTCACTGTGTATAATCCTGTGGATGATGGATAGCCTGGGAGGCCTTGTACCGTACTGTACTGTTTGTGGCCTGTCGTTAGCACTGCTGAATAATTAAAATACTATTTATGGCTTATTGGCTCTCTCCGTCATACTTTATAGGCCTTCAGTATCCGTCTACGTATTTAATCACAGAAAGTTCTCAAAATAAACAAAAAAAACGTAACGTACTAAACAAAGTAAACTAAACACATTCATAAGCAGTGCATGTCAACAAAGTTGTCTACTTTCATTTCTAGGCTTAAGCAGGATAGTTAAATACATATTTTAGTTAAATTAGTTTGTTTTGTGAACTATTTCCCACAGAAAATAGTCAAACAACCCTTTCCCTTCCATTCTTCTTTAGAATCAGAGCCAGACCATTACCCTTTTACCAAAGCAAAGCAGAAATGTGTTTGCTCCGTGTAGCATCAGGGCTTGCTCAGGTCAGAGAAACAACAGGAGACATTGGTTGAAGAGAGGGTTTGTGCAGCCAGCGTGGCTCACCCCAGAGAGGAAAACAAAGACACATTTGCCAGAGAGTGAGTGTGAGTGAGTGAGTGAGTGAGTGAGTGAGTGAGTGAGTGAGAGAGAGAGAGAGAGAGAGAGAGAGAAAGTGAGAGGGACATCCCAGCTAACAACAAACATTCCCACCACTTTAGAGAACGTTCCCTTGGGAGTCTCATTAGGTCATTACCTAACGTTTTCATAGGAACGTTCCAGAGATGTGCAAGGACTGTTTCCAAGAGACCACTCTCTTAATGTCAAACATGGTTGCCATGGTCTTAGAATATTCAATATTAATATTCTAGACACATTTCATTGGAACGTTGCAAGAATATTTCGGTGTCCAGTTTTCTGAGGAATATTCCATCAGCGTCACACCAAACATACACAGAACATAGTTGCCGCGTTCCATCAACGTCACACCAAACATAGACAGAACATAGTTGCCACGTTCCATTAACGTCACACCAAACATACACAGAACATAGTTGCCACGTTCTATCAACGTCACACCAAACATACACAGAACATAGTTGCCACGTTCTATGAATATAACATGTTCATGCTCTAGACACGTTTCACGGGACGTTGCAAGACCAGTAATAATCCTCTTTGCAAGGACGGCTTGAAAAACAAACACTTGAGAGCAGCTGATTTCTCATGGCCGCGAAAGGTCAGCTGGTACAAATTGAGCTGCCTGTTCCTATCAGCTTAAAGGTCATGAACGCCTGATTGCTGTGTGTGAGAGAAGGAGAGGAAGAAAGAGGCATAAAGAGTAGAGCGAGAGAGACAGAGAGAGAGGGGGTGGGGGCAAGAGAAAGAGGGGGGAGAGAGAGAGAGCAGAAAGAGTTTCACTGAAAAATTAGGACTGATCTGACAGCTGCTGGTGTGGTGCCTGTGGCATTTGGCAAATTGACCTGCTGTACAAGCTATAAAGCTGGAGTAAACAGTCATGTTGCTGGGCCAATTACCCCACAAGAAAAAAGGGTTCCATCCCGAATGGCACCCTATTCCCTACATAGTGCACTACTTTTGACCAGAGTGTATGCCATTTGGGGGCGCATAAAAAAGGGATTTAAATATGCCAGTCCCCTGACACTGTAGAACAGGGAAACTAACTGTCTCTGTGCCAAACACATGGACGACAAATTAACTGGCTCTGGCTCCATGTCTTGTTTTCAGTCGTGAGAAAGTGAAAACAGCCACAGCTCAGTCGCTCAATACCTCCAGGCCCCGCTTTATGCTGAGGTCATTCAAACACAAAGGATTGGGCTTTTTTACTGTCTTTCCCAGACTAAATAAAAGATGGTGTGTACATTAATCAGATATGCCAGGCCAAGCAGAATATCACACTTTTTTGTTGCAGTGAGATATTTTTCAATTAAAAAAAATATATATCTACACCAGTGGAGACAGACTCATCAGTGGGTGACGACTGGGTCTGGTAGTTAGACAGGTTCCATGATGAGTGGGAAGTGGGCATCTCCCATGATCTGTAGCCTATACTTGGCACACACGGTAGGCTACAACGAGGGCTACCTGTAATGCACCAGACCAGCCAGCACCTACACACAATGGCAATTTATTCCATCTGACCAACGGAAAAGACCCATTGAGCTAAAACTGGGGAGGGAGAGGAGGCGGAACACTCCTGCTATAGACAGTGTGGTCCGTTCCACTACAGACTACAGTCCATATTATATAGTGCACTATATAGGGAATAGGGTGCCAGTTGGTACACAGGCCTGGTCCTGACCTCAGGCTGGGCCAGTCACAGCAGGGGACTGGAGGTACGTACCAGAGGGGCTGGTGGAAGGAGCTATAGGAGGACGGGCTCATTGTAAAGGCTGAAATGGTATGGTATCAAACACATCAAACATATTGAAACTACAGATTTGACTCCTCCTATAGCTCCTCCCACCAGCCTCCTCTGGTACATACAGCATCACCCTCTGTAGGTAGCTTCACCTCTTGATCCCCTGTTACAGTGTTAGGTGTCATACTGTTACTGTTTAGCATGTCTGATCTGGTATTACATAGGACCTTAAGCCAGTTGGTCCATAGCCCATCAAATCCAAAACAATGAGGATTTACTACGGAAAGTGTCAGGTACAATACAGTACAGAACAATACCCAGACAGAGAGGCCCATGTTAGGGTAGTATGGCCCTGAAGAAGGCACAGTGATGCCCGAAACGTTGGTGTTTTTTTTTACCCAAGACATGACTAGGAGGTTATATATATGGAGTGTGCGACTCTCTTTTTATAGCTTACAGTTTAACTAGATACTAAGCTAAACAAGATACTGAGATAATCTATTGCATTGTTTGTCAGCAGCAAAATGTGTGTGTGTGTGTGTGTGTGTCCCTGGTATATGGGACCACTCAGTAGGAAGTACTTGCAGTACTATTGGTATTCCATTAAGCCTCTTCATTGATTTCTGAATGCACACTACTGCACATCACAACTTCACTGTCCCCTGGAAAGGCACGCTGTAAAACATAACTGATACAGATAGGATATGCTAGGAAGTGGTATGTCCACATGAATGTACACCACACAACAGTTCATTACTTAATGACCTTTTGAAGACAGGACAATCAGTTCATGGTTAGATGAACCAATCCCAGGGAGGGATACTGAATGAGAAGAGGAAACAACAAAACATCATTGTTATCTGGGACGTTCAGATCCTGTTCATACGCTAACGAGGATGGCTTTGATCATGGCCTGCGTCCCCAATAGCACCCTACGCAGTATATAATGCACTGCTACTATTGGCCCTGGTCAAAAGTACTTCACTATATAGGGCGCCATTTAGGAGGCGGTACATGTGTTTTATATACACAGGAACATTCACGCAGAGACTCTTTCAGTCAGTATTATGCTGTGACCTACTTATGGTTTCTACCGTGGTACAGTACACTCCTACATCACTGATCCTATTTGAATGGACTTGTTATTCTACCAGAGCTAGCAGACCAGTTATATACACTATATACACACACAATTCAAAAGGCACTCGCACATCTAGGCACATCTTTTTTGCAGGTGCATGGTGACAGTTGAATAAAATGAGAAAAAAGTAGAAACCTGCACACCACTCCTGATAGTATCTTTCATAAGATGTTGTATATATACACTATATATACAAAATGATGTGGCCACCTCTTGAAATGAGTGGATTCAGCTATTTCAGCCACACCCATTACTGACAGGTGTATAAAATTGAGCACACAGCCATGCAATCTCCATAGACAAAAATTGGCAGTAGAATTGCGTTACTAAAGAGGCTCCCGAGTGGTGCAGTGATCGAAGGCACTGCATCTTAGTGCTAGAGGCGTCACTATAGACCGTGGTTCAATTCCAGGCTGTATCACAACCGGCCGTGATTGGGAGTCCAATAGGGCGGCCCAGCGACCGTCATTGTAAATAAGGTGTTCCTAACTGACTTGCCTAGTTAAATAAAGGTTTAATAAAAAAATAAAAGAGCTCAGTGACTTTCAATGTGGCACCATCATAGGATGCCACCTTACCAACAAGTCAGTTTGCCAAATTTCTGCCCTCTTAGAGCTGCCCCGGTCAACTGTAAGGGCTGTTACTGTGAAGTGGAAATGTCTAGGAGCAACAATGGCTCAGCCGCAAAGTGGTAGACCACACAAGCTCACAGAACGGAACCTCCATGTGCTAAAGCAGCTAGTGCGTAAAAATGGTCTGTCCTCGGTTGCATTACTCACTGCCAAGTTCTAAACTGCCTCTGGAAGCACCGTCAGCACAATAACTGTTGGTCAGGAGCTTCATGAAGTGGGTTTCCATGGCCGAGCAGCCGAACACAACCCTAAAATCGCAATGCCAAGCGTCGGCTGTAGTGGTGTAAAGCTCACCACCATTGGACTCTAGAGCGGTGGAAACGCGGTCTCTGGAGTGAATAATCACGCTTCACCATCTGGCAGTTTGACGGATATCAGGAGAACTGTACCTGCCCGAATGCATAGTGCCAACTGTAATGTTTGGAGGAGGAATGGTGGTCTGGGGCTGTTTTTCATGGTTCGGGCTAGGCGCCTTATTTCCAGCGAAGGGAAATCTTAACACAGGAACAGTTTGGGGAAGGCCCTTTCCTGTTCCAGCATGACAATGTCCCTGTGCAGAAAGCAAGGTCCATGGAGAAATGGTTTGACGAGATAGGTGTGGAAGAACTTGACTGGCCTGCAGAGAGCCCTGACCTCAAACCCATTGAACACCTGTAGGATGAATTGGAACACCTACTGCGAGCCAGGCCTAATCGACCAACATCAGTGCCCGACCTCACTAATGCTCATGGCTGAATGGAAGCAAGTCCCCACAGCAATGTTCCAACATCCGGCGCCGACAGAGATGGCCGCCTCGCTTTGCGTTCCTAGGAAACTATGCAGTTTTTTGTTTTTTTTACGTGTTATTTCTTACATTGGTACCCCAGGTCATCTTAGGTTTCATTACATACAGTCGAGAAGAACTACTGAACATAAGAGCAGCGTCAACTCACCATCAGTACGACCAAGAATATGACTTTCGCGAAGCGGATCCTGTGTTCTGCCTTTCACCCAGGACAACGGAATGGATCCCAGCCGGCGACCCCAAAAAACTTCGAAAAAGGGGAAAACGAAGCGGTCTTCTGGTCAGACTCCGGAGACGGGCACATCGTGCACCACTCCCTAGCATTCTCCTCGCCAATGTCCAGTCTCTTGACAAGAAGGTTGATGAAATCCGAGCAAGGGTAGCATTCCAGAAGGACATCAGAGACTGTAACGTTCTTTGCTTCACGGAAACATGGCTCACTGGAGAGACGCTATCGGAGACGGTGCAGCCAGCTGGTTTCTCCATGCATCGCGCCGACAGAAACAAACATCTTTCTGGTAAGAAGAGGGGCGGGGGCGTATGCTTTATGGTTAACGTGACGTGGCGTGGCCACAACAACATACAGGAACTCAAGTCCTTCTGTTCACCTGATTTAGAATTCCTCACAATCAAATGTAAACCGCATTATCTACCAAGGGAATTCTCTTCGATTATAATCACAGCCGTATATATTCCCCCCCAAGCAGACACATCGATGGCTCTGAACAAACTTTATTTGACTCTTTGCAAACTGGAATCCATATATCCGGAGGCTGCATTCATTGTAGCTGGGGATTTTAACAAGGCTAATCTGAAAACAAGACTCCCTAAATTTTATCAGCATATCGATTGCGCAACCAGGGCTGGAAAAACCTTGGATCATTGCTATTCCAACTTCCGCGACGCATATAAGGCCCTGCCCCGCCCTCCTTTCGGAAAAGCTGACCACGACTCCATTTTGTTGATCCCTGCCTACAGACAGAAACTAAAACAAGAAGCTCCCGCGCTGAGGTCTGTTCAACGCTGGTCCGACCAATCTGATTCCACACTCCAAGACTGCTTCCATCACGTGGACTGGGATATGTTCCGTATTGCGTCAGACAACAACATTGACGAATACGCTGATTCGGTGTGCGAGTTCATTAGAACGTGCGTTGAAAATGTTGTTCCCATAGCAACGATTAAAACATTCCCAAACCAGAAATCGTGGATTGATGGCAGCATTCGCGTGAAACTGAAAGCGCGAACCACTGCTTTTAATCAGGGCAAGGTGACTGGAAACATGACCGAATACAAACAGTGTAACTATTCCCTCCGCAAGGCAATCAAACAAGCTAAGCAGCAGTATAGAGACAAAGTAGAATCTCAATTCAACGGCTCAGACACAAGAGGTATGTGGCAGGGTCTACAGTCAATCACGGATTACAAAAAGAAAACCAGCACCGTCACGGACCAGGATGTCTTGCTCCCAGGCAGACTAAATAACTTTTTTGCCCGCTTTGAGGACAATACAGTGCCACTGACACTGCCCGCAACTAAAACATGCGGACTCTCCTTCACTGCAGCCGACGTGAGGAAAACATTTAAACGTGTCAACCCTCGCAAGGCTGCAGGCCCAGACGGCATCCCCAGCCGCGCCCTCAGAGCATGCGCAGACCAGCTGGCTGGTGTGTTTACGGACATATTCAATCAATCCCTATCCCCGTCTGTTGTTCCCACATGCTTCAAGAGGGCCACCATTGTTCCTGTTCCCAAGAAAGCTAAGGTAACTGAGCTAAATGACTACCGCCCCGTAGCACTCACTTCCGTCATCATGAAGTGCTTTGAGAGACTAGTCAAGGACCATATCACCTCCACCTTACCTGACACCCTAGACCCACTCCAATTTGCTTACCGCCCAAATAGGTCCACAGACGATGCAATCTCAACCACACTGCCCTAACCCATCTGGACAAGAGGAATACCTATGTGAGAATGCTGTTCATCGACTACAGCTCGGCATTTAACACCATAGTGCCCTCCAAGCTCGTCATCAAGCTCGAGACCCTGGGTCTCGACCCCGCCCTGTGCAACTGGGTACTGGACTTCCTGATGGGCCGCCCCCAGGTGGTGAGGGTAGGCAACAACATCTCCACCCCGCTGATCCTCAACACTGGGGCCCCACAAGGGTGCGTTCTGAGCCCTCTCCTGTACTCCCCGTTCACCCACGACTGCGTGGGTCTCAAGGCCATCAGCTTCTATCTCAAGGCCATCAGACTGTTAAACAGCCACCACTAACATTGAGTGGCTGCTGCCAACACACTGACTCAACTCCAGCCACTTAATAATGGGAATTGATGGGAAATGATGTAAAATATATCACTAGCCACTTTAAACAATGCTACCTAATATAATGTTTACATACCCTACATTATTCATCTCATATGTATACGTATATACTGTACTCTATATCATCTACTGCATCCTTATGTAATACATGTATCACTAGCCACTTTAACTATGCCACTTTGTTTACATACTCATCTCATATGTATATACTGCACTCAATACCATCTACTGTATCTTGCCTATGCCGCTCTGTACCATCACTCATTCATATATCTTTATGTACATATTCTTTATCCCCTTACACTTGTGTCTATAAGGTAATAGTTTTGGAATTGTTAGCTAGATTACTTGTTGGTTATTACTGCATTGTCGGAACTAGAAGCACAAGCATTTCGCTACACTCGCACTAACATCTGCTAACCCTGTGTATGTGATAAATACAATTTGATTTGATCCAGCGGAAAGCTTTCCCAGAAGAGTGGAGGCTGTTATAGCAGCAAAGGGGGGACAAACTCCATATTAATGCCCATGATTTTGGAATGAGATGTTCGACGAGCAGGTTTCCACATACTTTTGGTCATGTACCTTGTCCAGCACTATGGACAGATTCAATAACATGAGACATGCATGGATCCATGGAAGATGTAGTGATCACAGCCAGAACAGTGTAGTTTTGAATCTGTTAAATAGAACAGAGGCCATTTTAGTACTATCAATTCATCATAAATACATCGGTATGATTCACAGACTGCCTCTTTGCACTGAAACCAAATACACATCTAAATATTTCTCCAAAGTGATAGTATAAAAAAACCTGAGGCATATCTTACATGCGAAGAGTTTATTTATGAATAATCTGCAATGTTATACAACACTAGCACACTCTGACTGTATGTATGCTCCTTTTTAATGATCATAACATGAATACAGACAAACATGTGGCTCCAAAAACAGAGTTCCCTTTTTACAATACTCAAAAAAATACCTTGCTTTCATTTTAAATACGTGGCGTACATTGTTGGAAATAAAATATGCATTATATGAAATAGAACAGCTGCTTATTGGGTAGACTATAGTACCAAATGCGATTCTATGCAAATTACCTCTCTCTCCATAACACCTTCTTACGAATTACATGCAATAACAAAAAGAAAATGGATGCCTGTATGCACGTACAAAAAAAGCTGTACAGACTTTGTATGAAAATAGAAAACATCACAGCAAGATATGCAACGATAGTATCTATGTTACAAATAGCTTGCAGTACAAAAGGTCTATGAGAATGACCATTTAACGATAGTCCACCTGGAACCTAGCCTAGAGTTACAGAGCAAAGGGTTGGTCGTGTCAACCATAGAATTACAATGATTAGAAGTAGAATCATACTTAGAATTTCAATCATTCTAATTCGATGGTGTCAACATTATCCTGTGCTTGATATCAGGGCTACTGTATCACAAACTCAAAGCTCAAACTGACTTCCTGCTTTACGCAACATCCATCCGTACCGCATAAATTCAATCCCGGGGTAAAGATAATAGCAGTATGTTTGTAGCAAGCGGGGAAAAATAACATATTGAAGTCTTTATACATGGAAACCTGTTTTGGTTCAGGATTAGACTTAGATCTTTCAACAAGTACTGGTTGATGACACACACGGCCTTACATATAGTCTAATGTGATATGCAAGCCAGTTATTTGAGCAACAACATAAAGGTGTATAACAATTACAATTAAATCCTTAGTGAAGAGCATGTAAACATATGAATTGCTATGCTTTGCCAGCTTACAAGGCGTTTGATATGTTGAACGTTTACATCTATCAGGTTAATGAATTAACATTTTATATATCAAAGATATAGTTTTGATTTCCATAACATACATTTCATTATTATTGCCAAAATAACACAAAATGGTCTTATCCATATACAATTAAAGATGAATTACAACATGTCCAGTTGAAATAAGAAAATGAGCTTAGCCATTAAAGTACACATACTGTATGTGTTAAACATAAAGAAACATTTGGTACGCCTCAAAATGGCAGCATATCCCCTATATCCCTCCAACTCAACTCTGGACCTTGAAGCCAGTTCCGCTGCATTGTTTCATTGTTCCCTTCTAATCAGGGACTGATTTACACCTGGGACACCAGGTGGGTGCAATTAATAATTAGGTAGAACAGAAGAACAGCCGGCTGCTGACCTCATAGGGTAAGAGTTGAGTACCCCTGCCCTACATAGTCCACTCATTTTGACTAGGGTCAATAGGGCTCTGGTCAAAAAGCAGTGCACTATGGCATAGGGTGCTATTTGGGACTCGCCCTACCACAGAAACAGAAGTGTGTACAAGGCACACTGAGATCCTTACATGTCTATCTATTGTTCCTTGCAAAAAAAAAGCACTTTTGGAAAAAATGTGATATATTCACGTGATATCTCAAAAATTGATTTATGTGAGCAAATGAAACTGCACGGTTAAATATAAACCTCTTTTACATTTGAAAATATACTTAAAATATACTTTTTTTTTGTACAGTATGAGGATTGATTAACAAAAATAAATACATTTTGCGAAATGAAATGCCGCTGCGATTGCTGATGCTGAAAGAACAAAATCTGACCCCTGACACAGTCCTGTCACAGTCCTGACACAGTCCTGACACAGTCCTGACACACCATGGCACTAGAAATGAAAGCAAACGGTCCTCGCATTCACCCGAGGAACCCCTCCAACGGTGAACCACCAGCGACTCACAGACAGTTGACACAGGACCAGTGACGTTAGCTAACAGTGCCACCTCTGGTGCTCTCAGTACCAAATGGTAGAGATTTAACGCAACGATTTGTAATGAGATCAATGTCTTGGGCCCCATCTCAAATGTAGGTGTCTAGGGGGCAGTTTGGGATTGGGCCTTACAGGACACAGGCTCTCTCGGCTGTTCTCTCAAAGCAGCCCCAAGAGAAGCCCTGTGTAACAACAGTATTGCTCTGAGTGACACTTTTGTCAAACACCACAGTGTTTTATATCTAGCCTGATCCCAGATCTGTCTGTGCCGTCATGCCAACTGTCAAACCAATGACCATAGGAGGTGGCAGGACAGCAAAAACAAATCCGGGACCAGGCTATTCTCAATCTGGTCCAGCCTCTTATTGAATTACATTCTCAGACTCACGGCCAAGCCACACACACAATAACAGAAAACAGGAAAGATGTATCCATTGGTAATAACATCTCAAGAGTATAGCTTTCAAAATCTGATTCTTCTTCGACATTTAAGTTCTCAACGCAGGTAAGAAAATATACAGTTCAGCAACAAACCTCACAAAAGTATGTTGGAATAAAACCTTAAACCTCTATAATTATTATTTACATTTGGTGTGTGCATAAGTAACACTGATTGTAATGCGAGACGTTTGTCTTTTTGTGGATTCATCTCATAGTAACGGTTTGTGTTTGAAAAGCAGAAGCACTTCTTTACATTCATATTCCAACATCAGGCCTCTAGGAAGGAACCACAGTGCTGTTGTATTGGGATTTGTGAGACAGTTGATGACAGACATGCAATTCCAAGAAAACCCAGCTAACGTCCCAAATGGCACCCTATTTACTATACAGTGTACTACTTTTTACCAGAGCCCTAAGGGCCCTAGTCAAAAGTAGGACACTAATGACTGGAAGCGTCTGGAAGGAGAGGAGGATGGTGAAGAGGAGGAAGAGGAGGGTAAGTAGAAGTATGTCCAGGTGGTTCTCTTGTTTGGCAGTCGAGAGGCCATTGGAGCACCAAGAGTCAGACAGACATTATAGACTGTTGCTGTTGCGTAAACAATGCTTGTACTGGTGAAAAGGGCGCACAGTGGTTGGAGGGGGGGGGGGGGGGGTCATGGGGTGAGATGAAGTTTGTGTCCTAATTCCCTATCTAGTGCACTACTTTTGGCCAGGGCCGATAGAGTTCTGGTCAAAAGAAGTGCACTATATAGGGAATAGGGTGCTATTTGGGAGACACACAAAGGCATTGACTGAAAAGTTTACGGACGGATGGGCGGACGGAGCGGTGACCAAAGCCAATTCCCCCAGATGTCCAAGGTATTGATAGAGGTCGAGGTTACACTCTCTCCACTCGACTAGGATCATAGGAGTCTGAGGAGTAAAAGAACGGACACCAATCACAATCCAGTCAGAGATTCACGATGATGATTCCATTAGCTAAAAGGTTCATTCATACACAGTAATGAGAACACAGGGAAATCCAAGTCTGGGTGCCAGTCTGTTTGTGCAATCATGCCAACTCTTGGTCACTCATTGCAATGCCAATCTGGCAAGAACACAAACAGATCTGGGACCAGGCTAGGAAAATCCATCTTACTTAAAACAACTTGTTTCAGTGAGTCACAGTGGTCTCGGAGGATTCCCAGCTCACACACACACACACCCTTCCATCGACACCCGCTAAACCAACCCAATAAACAGTTCTATCATACAGCTGGAATAATCATTTCTGGAGTGGTTTTATGGCTGGGTTCTCCCACAGTTCTGCTATAAAAACACCTTATTGTCCACTTAGGTCAAACTGCCATTTAACCAGCCAGAGCAAAGGTTGCATCCCTACTAGTTCATCTGAGAATGTTCTTAGTGTGTTTTCCAGCAGTATTAGTCTTTAGAATGTATTAAAACCAAGTCTAAATTAAACTTCTATCACTCATATGCTAGGATAACAGCTCCCTCTTGTGGCACACATGCCAAAACAAATCTCCCTTCCACTAATGAACGAGGCTGAAGGAAATGCACATCTTTCAAGATCAAACAAAATATATTTACCTGTGCCTATTGTACAATGACGTATTTAATGCACTTTGAACTGTAGTATGAAAAGTGTTTTAAAATGGTTCTTATTTAAGGCATGCATGTGTCCATGTTCCTACCGTACCCGAGAGCATCTCGCCGTCCTCTAGGGTGGGAGAGGAGCCACAGGAAGACACACTGAAGCTCAGGGGGAGGGTGATCTCTCTCTTGGTCACCGTGCCGCTACGAGGTTTAGGGATGGGCTTGGGGAGGAGAGGAGGTTTCATAGGTCTGGAGACCGGCTCTGGCCTAACCTCCTGTTGGACATCTGGTTTCTCACTCCTCTCCGCCTCCTGCCACTCTCTTTTCTCATCAGGCTCTACCACCTCATCCTTCTCTACCTCCTGCCCCTCTCTTGTCTTCCCCTCTCTTTTCGTCTTTGGCTCTTTCTCCTCATCCTTCTTCCCCTTGATTTTGACTTCCTCTTTCTCCTCCTCCTGCACGACATCTGGCTCATCTTCTATCTCTTTCCCCTCCGCCTTGGACTCCATCCTCAACTCCTCCATCTCCCCCCCCTCTCTCTTCTCCTCTGCCTGCCTCATCCCTTCCCCTGGGTTTGCGTCGTTCTCTCGCTCTGACTCTACCACTACCCCGGTCTCTTGTTCTGGTTCTGCCTCTCCTGAACTCCTGACACGGATGCAGGAGACGGAGAATGGCTCATCCATGTGGACCATGCTCTCCGTGCAGCCAGGTGATATGGAGGAGGGGGACGAGGAGAGCCTGGGGGAGGCACCACCACTACCGTGTCCCTTCTTTCCTTGCCTCTCCCCACCCCCTCCCACACTCAGCACGCTGAGGGCCAGCTCCTCGTCTCGGGTCATGGGCAGAGACAGGGGCAGACTACTGGGAGGGAACTCCGGTAGCTCCAGCACCATGGAGGGGTGGCTCTGGCTCTCTCCACCTCCTCCAGCATGTCTGTCTTCATATACTGATAGGCTGTCATCCTTACTGGGTCCTCCTCCTTTCTCCTCTCCAAAGGTAACCACGGAAACCTCTACCTCCATCACTTCTTCGTACTGTCTTCTCACATGCTTTGTCTCCGTGTCTCTGTCCGGACTGTGCTCCTGGGTTTCTTCTTTGTGTTGTCTCTGATTCTCTGGGTTGTCTCTATGCTCCTGCTCCTCCTCTTTCTGTTCAACCAGGCCCAGTGATTCCACAGCCTGTGCTCCTTCTGGATGGAGTTCTGGTGTCTCTTCCCCAGTCTTTGTGTCATATTGGTTCTGCTGCTCTCTGTAAGGGCTGTGTGCCTGCGTTTCACCTATGCCAGTCTCTCCTTCCTCCTCGCTCTCCTCCACCACCCCCTGCAGTGACTCCTCCTCTCTCTCCTGGACCCGGCTCTGCAGTGAATCCGGGGCTACGTCTATCCCCAGTATCCTGGCTGCTCTCTGCTCCATCGTCTCGTTCTCAGGGATCCCCTTGGCACACTTCACCTCATATAGATTACTCAGGTCCTCCGTGGGCCTGGTGTTCGCCTTCTCCTTGATCAGCAGGGTCTCCAGGTGTCGATCTGCCAACGTCGCCTCATTACGCCAACTCAGAGGATCGGAGCTGACGCTGTATCTGTAGTCGCCATCCTTGAAGGCGATCGCTGCCTCCCGGGTCAGCCTGCCGGGTCGTGGTGACCCCCGCAACCCTTCACCTCTTGGCGACCCGCTGTTCTCACTCCGTGCCCTGCGGATGTTCAGATTGGGCTCATGGCCTCTGAATCTGGGTGGCACGACGGGCACATTATCCGGCTTTACCTTCCTCTCCTCTTCCACTACTTTAGTGGAGCCCAGCTCGTCCTTATTACTTCCCTCACGGATGTGCGCAACCTCAACCTGGCTGCTTTTGGCTAGAGATGGTTTCTCTCCGCTCTCCCATAATATCTGTACGTTGTGACATAGTTCCTCGTGGTCTAACGATGTGAGCGGTGTGAATGTGGGGCCACAGTGCTGGTCCTGCTCTCCGAGACTCCCAGGGGCCTCAGTGTAGACGGTGAGCCCCACGTCCCTCAGTAGAGACTCCTTGGCGACGTCCTGCTCCTGCCTGTAGGTAAGCCTGGGGTCATAGGTTTCCCTGTGGTCACTCTGTTCATTGTGGAGTTTGTAGTCTCTGAAACCAGTTGGCACCAGGTCCTCTCTCAGTGGTCTGGGGATGCTGGTCCTGTTCTGGGGCTGGGGCCTGGAGAAGGCACTCCTCACCTCCCTATATTCTGGGTCTATAGAGGAACCAGGGCCCCAGCTGTCTAGTCTGGGCCTGATGGTAGGGACGTTGTTGTTGGGTTTGTTATTCAGGCGCTGGTCTGGAAGGCTAACTGTCTCCCGCTCAGAATCTAGAGGGGGAGGGGCTATGGGCTGATGTTGATGTTGTGTGTCTTCTCCGCTCAGCTCCATGATGTTCCTGTACACCTCATCCAGGTCATCTATACACTGGTCCACACTGGGTCTCCTGGGCTGGACCTTCTGGATCTGGTCTAGTTCTACGCCTGCAGCCTTGTTGAAACACTCCAGCTCCTCGATGGCGTCCCACGGCCGCCGGCTCACCGGCTTCAGCAGGAACTGACCAAACGCCACCTGGCCCTGGCTGTTAGCGTTGACATCGTCTGGGGGTTTGGTAGTGGTGTTGGAGGTGGTGGTAGTAGCACCAGTCTTTCTGGATGTGGAGGTATGTTGGTCTCTCTCCTCCCCAGATCCAGAGGGTGGAGGCTGGGGTGGGAGTGATGGAAGTGACAGGGGCTGGGCCGGGCTGATACTGAGGCGGGAGAAGGCGCTGTTGCTGGACGGGTGGAGGTTCTTCTGGCCTTTCATGGGGTAGCCCACGCCGTAGGAGGCGGACACAGAGCTGCAGTCGGGGCCCACGCCGCTGTCTGTGGTTGTGTCTGAGGCCGGGTGGCCTGGCTCCTGACCCCCCTGTCCTCCAGGTGGACCGGACCCCCCTGTACACCCAGGACCCTTCACGGGGGAGCTGGTCTGGGTTTCCTGGTTCCTGTATTGGTCCCCGGGCCAGGAGCCGGCATAGCACAGCTCCTTGTCAGCACTGGCCTGGAGTGACCAGGCGTCTACTATCTCCTTCCTCAGAGGACCCTTCCTGGTGCTTCTCATAGAACTGAAGCTGCTGGTGTGGGAGGGGGGTTTGAGACCCATGTCTGATAACGACTTGCTACGGAGGCTTTGGCTGTTGTCTGATTGGACCACAGTGTTTTGGTTGTCTTCTGTGGCGAAGACGCTCACGATTGGCAGACTACTTGGCAGACTGTCAGGCATCTTCTCATTATTGTTCTGGTCTGCTGTGGAGACTGAGTCTTTATTGGTTTGTTGTTGCTGCATGTGGATGGGGACAGACACCAGGCAGAATATGGTCTCACTGTGAGACTTCCTCTTAGAGTTTCTGTTGTTGTGGTCTACCCCCGAGTCTGCTGGAACTATCTTCTTCACCTGCGTGATGGTTGTTTCCGAGAATCCTTGGTCTGAGCTGGAGCTAAGAAGCACCGATGAGGCCGGGGTGGGGGGCTGGAAGGCAGAGAAACCACCTAGGTTGTTTTTGGGATTATACCTGTTACAGTTTTGGTCAGTTGCTGCTGGGAAGTTATCTAGTGAGTCAGTCTCTTTGTGCAAATCGCTGTGCTGCTGCTTCCACCGGTTATTCTTATTGTCATAGTCGCTAGTAGACTTCGGCGTTGTCGGACTGGCTGGATCTGACGTGCTGGCAAGTGTCGGCGGGGCCCCCGTGGAGGCGAGGGACAGGAAGGCACTGTCATCAGACGAATGGTCTGACACGGTGACACTGGGAAGCTCAGAGGATGTGGAGTTACGGATGTGGCGAATGTTGTCGGGGTCCGTCATGGAGTTACCTCCGCCGCCTAGAGACGAGCTTCCTCCCCCAGAATTTTGTCGGACACGTGGGTCGTGGACGTACTGGATGCCAGGACCCAGACCCGGCTGGTGCTGCTGCTCGCTGTAGCCAGGGTAGAGCTGCTTCCGGTGGGGCATGCTCCTCTCTCGGAGGGGCTCTCTCTGAGGCTCCGGCCAGGACCCTCCTCCACCGGTGTGTCTGCTACCGAACCAGGGGTCCGGGGTCCCACGCATCTGTTGCTGCTGGAACACCTGGTGGTACCTGATAATAACAAAGTATTTAACATCTACATTGTATATTACATTAATGTTCATTTGGTCATTTAGCAGATGGTTCTTAACAACAGAAAATTATCCAAGTGCTTCAAAAGCAAAGTAAACAAGTAATATAAAAAATCACAAGTAAGGCTACAACAAGTTGCTACAACAACCATTACCTGTAGTTCACTGGGACCTCTCCATAGCCCCTGTGACCTCCATGGCCCCCTCTCATAAGCGGAGCTCTCTTGGGGGGATACGATGGGGGAGGGATATAACCCGGAGGATCCGTGCCGGACCCTCCATCTTGTGAATAATAGTCCAGCCTGGGGTCACCCATCCTGGGGTGGGGGAGGGGGGTTCTGTCCCTGGCCTGGGGCTGTGGAGTTGATGCTGCTGCTGGGTCTCCTGACAGCGTCTCAGAACTCCCCCGGGTCTGCTGGTGCACCTCGTAGGACGGAGGCCGCAGGGGACGGCTGAACCGGGTCTTTGGTACCAGAGAGGCCTGGCTAAGCTGGCTGGCCATACTAGCCTGACTGGATGGTCTGCTGTCATTCTCAGACCACCTGTCCCTGTCCCCTGTCCCAGCCTGGTTGTGGTTATATCTGTTGTAAGGGTCGTGATGGGGCCCTGGATGGCCGTTGACCTTCCTGTACACGTCCTGCCCAGACCCAACAGACCCAGACATGGCCACGTATTGCAGGCTGTCCGGCGGCAGCATTCGGGGCAGAGACTGGGACTTCCCTTTGTTCCTGGGCCCCATTACAACCACAGCGCCATCGGGTGTCCGGAGGTGGCGCTGCTGCAGTTGCTGTTGCTCCTGAGCCCGAGCCCAACTGTCGCCCTCACTGTCCGAGAGCTGGCGGGCGAAGCTGACCACGGCGGGTCGCCACTCGTCCGTGCCCAGGCTCTGACACTTCCTCTCCACGGCAGCCGTCGTCCACTGCTGCAGCGCTGCCTCTCTCTGCTTGGAGCGGGACTGGGCCTGGGACTGGACTGCCCAACGCTGCCTCTCACGCTGCTGCCGCTGATCCTCTGGGGGCACCTAGACAGACAGAGGACAACAATGGAAAGCAGTCTTTGTATAGGTCTCAAACGACAACCTAGTCCCTATGTAGTGCCATACCTTTGATCCAGGGCCTATGGGGAATAGGGTGCCATTTGGAACACGCATTATTGTGTCATCCTCAGTGGTTTTACTTATCATTACACTATGTCTTTTAAAAAGGTCAAAAAAACGAATCACAGATTTAAATCACCTCCTGTCTCTGCGGCTGCTGCACCCCCTCTGACCTATAGCCTCCTCCTCGAGGTTCTCTGAAGTCAGCGTAATCCAGGAGAACACTGAAGTCCTGGCCTCTCCTCCTCCAGTAGGACACGTCTCGGTGGCCCCTGGACTCTGAATACACCCCTCTGGGCCCCTCACAGAACCTAGAACACAGAGAAGACAACACAGTATTAGAACACCGTATAAGAACCTAAAACACAAAGAACGCAGACTATTAGAGACTAGAGCACTCATACAGTGCCGTCAGAAAGTGTTCAGACCTCTTGACCTTTTCCACATTGTTACTTTACAGCCTTATTTTAAAATGTATTAAATTGTTTCCCCCACCCTCATCAATCTACAGACTATACCCCATAATGACAAAGCAAAAACAGGTTTTTAGAAATGTTTGCTAAATTATTCAAAATAAATAACTGAAATATGGCATTTACAGCATCGAGTCTTCTTGGGTTTGACGCTACAAGCTTGGCACACCTGTATTTGGGGAGTTTATACCATTCTTCTCTGCAGATCCTCTCAAGCTCTGTCAGGTTGGATGGGGTGCGTTGCTGCACAGTTATTTTCAGGTCTCTCCAGAGATGTTAAGGACATTCAGAGAAGCCAGAAGCTTGTCCGGAAGCCACTCCTGCATTGTCTTGCCTGTGTGCTTAAGGTCATTGTCCTGTTTGAAAGTGAACCTTCACCCCAGTCTGAGGTCCTGAGCAGGTTTTCATCAAGGAGCTCTCTGTACTTTGCTCCGTTCGTCTTTGCCTTGACCCTGACTAGTCTCCCAGTCCATGCTGCTGAAAAACATCCCGACAGCATGATGCTGCCACCACCATGCTTCACCGTAGGGATGGTGCCAGGTTTCCTCAGATGTGACGCTTGGCATTCAGACCAAAGAGTTCAATCTTGGTTTTATCAGACCAGAGAATCTTGTTTCTCATGGTCTGAGAGACCTTTAGGTGCCATTTGGCAAACTCCAAGCAGGCTATCATGTGGCTTTTACTGAGGAGCACTGTCTGTCTGGCCACTCTACCATCAAAGTCTGATTGATTGGTGGAGAGCTGCAGAGATGGTTGTCCTTCTGGAAGGTTCTCCCATCTCTACAGAGGAACTCTAGAGCTCTGTCAGAGTGACCATCAGGTTCTTGGCCCTTCTCCCCCGATTGCTCAGTTTGGCCGGGCGGCCAGCTCTAGGAAGAGTCTTCCATTTAAGAACGATGGAGGCCACTGTGTTCTTGGGGACCGTCAATGCTGCAGAAATGTTTTGGTACCCTTCCCCAGATCTGTGCCTCGACACAATCCTGTTTCGGAGCTCTACGGACAATTCCTTCGAGCACATGGCTTGATTTTTGCTCAGACTTGCACTGTCAACTGTGGGATCTTATATTAGACAACTTGTTTTTGCTTTGTCATGTGTATATTGCTGAATATATATAAATAAATAAATATATAAATAATACATTTTTGAATAAGGCTGTAACATAACAAAATATGGATAAAGTCAAGGGGTCTGAATACTTTCCGAAGGCACTGTAACCCAGTATTAGAACGAGGAACACAAAGAACACAGTATTAGAACCTAGAATACAGAGTATAAGAACCCAGAACACACTATTAGAACACACAGTAGTTGAACCTAGAACACACAGTAATAGAACACACAGAAATAGAGCCTAGAAACCTAGAACACACACAGGAAACATCAGGAATAACTTTACAGCAAGATGTCATTGAGGCCCTCTTCCACTGGAGGGAGTCAGAACACTACTGGTAGAGGAATAGAGACATCAGTGGTCTGTCTCTCCCCATCTCTAAAGGCTAATGTAGAATGGAAGGGTTGCTGCTGTGTGACCATTAGAGATACACACGCATAATGCAAGCCAACTCCCAGTCTCTGGATAGGATATAGGCCTAGTTACAGCTATTTCTGGATATTCCTACTGTACATGCAAACAAACATGACATGTGTGCACCCTACGGTCTGAGAGAAGCTGATTCTCCATGCTTTTTTCATGTTCTGTCAGGGTAGTCAGCCGTGAGAATTAAGATCCACTCCATCCCATATCTTATATTACAGCCTACTTAGTCAATAGTAAGTGGATAGCATCTGCACCTCCTAGTGGAAAGATGAGGTATATTCCATATTTACCTTCAACAACTAAGCTAAAAACACCCCAGCAACAACCATTGTAAAAAGTGTCACGTATATGATTTTAATGCTTACATTTTCTAATCAAATGCGCTGTTTGCACTTGAGGCAAGGTTAGGCTATGCAGGTTGAATTATATAAGCCTAATATAATCAATGTTACCATTGTGTAATATTCAAGGTCAAATCCCTGTTCTATGAGCAAATATCAAAAACAAAAAATATAAAAATATATACATATAAAAAATAAAAATCTACATTTACTGAAATAGTATATAATTGAGTGTCATTGGGTACTGATATCATAGAATTACATAGAGAATGAATTCCACTACAGAGCTATACAATACACAAACCTCCAGCGCTGCTACTGCAACTAGGCTACTCAAGCTGAAAGGACAGACGAAAGGATGAGTGTCTCTGTAAAAATCCTACATTTTAACACCAAGGGACATTCCCCCGGAAAGGTTGCCATTGCATAACACCTTAACTGAACTAAGAATAGCAGGCAGCATCTCTTCTCCATATTTAAATACTGCGTGCATTATTAATGTTGAATGCGTTATATAAGGAAGGTTCTATGTGAAGCGATGGAGAGAGGGGCTATCGATAGCCTACTACTGATCGGGCTTTTAAAACAGGCAGACGTCCCTATCTGTCTCCATGCGTCCCAAATGGCATCCTATTCCCTATATGGGTCATTCTACAGAAGTGGTGCAAATTGGGGGTTGGAAAAAAATGAACATTTGTATCCTGTTTTTCCCAAACTTTCAGCACACGTCTTCCAACATATGTCAGGTAGACATACAGTTGAAGTCGGGAGTTTACATACACCTTAGCCAAATACATTTAAGTTTTTCACAATTCCTGACATTTAATCCTGGTAAAAAAATTCCCTGTTTTAGGTCAGTTAGGATCACCACCTTATTTTAAGAATGTGAAATGTCAGAATGATAGTAGAAAGAATGATTTATTTCAGCTTTTATTTCTTTCATCACATTCCCAGTGGGTCAGAAGTTTACATACACTCAATTAGTATTTGGTAGCATTGCCTCTAAATTGTTTAACTTGGGTCAAACGTTTTGGGTAGCCTTCCACAAGCTTCCCACAATAAGATGGGTCAATTTTGGCCCATTCCTCCTGACAGAGCTGGTGTAACTGAGTCAGGTTTGTAGGCCTTCTTGCTTGAACACGCTTTTCAGTTCTGCCCACAAATTTGCTATAGGATTGAGGTCAGGACTTTGTGATGGCCACTCCAATACCTTGACATTGTTGTCTTTAAGCCCTTTTACCATAACTTTGGAAGTATGCTTGGGTTCATTGTCCATTTGGAAGACCCATTCGCGACTAAGCTTTAACTTCCTGATTGATGTCTTGAGATGTTGCTTCAATATATCCACAACATTTTCCTTCTCATGATGCCATCTATTTTGTGAAGTGCACCAGTCCCTCCTGCAGTAAAGCATCCCCACAACATGATGCTGCCACCCCCGTGCATAACGGTTGGGATAGTGTTCTTCAGCTTGCAAGCCTCCCCCTATTTGCTCCAAACATAACAATGGTAATTATGGCCAAACAGTTCTATTTTTGTTTCATCAGACCAGAGTACGATCTTTGTCCCCATGTGCAGTTGCAAACCGTAGTCTGGCTTTTGTATGGCGGTTTTGGAGCACTGCCTTCTTCCTTGCTGAGTGGCCTTGCAGGTTATGTCGATATAGGACTTGTTTTACTGTGGATATAGATACTTTTGTACCCGTTTCCTCCAGCATCTTCACAAGGTCCTTTGCTGTTGTTCTGGGATTTATTTGCACTTTTTGCACCAAAGTACGTTCATCTCTAGGAGACAGAAAGCGTCTCCTTCCTGAGCGGAATGACGGCTGCGTGGTCCCATGGTGTTTATACTTGCGTACTATTGTTTGTACAGATGAACATGGTACCTTCAGGTGTTTGGAACTTGCTCCCAAGGATGAACCAAACTTGTGTTTTTTTCCTGATGTCTTGGCTGATTTCTTTAGATTTGCCCATGATGTCAAGCAAAGAGGCACTGAGTTTGAAGGTAGGCCTTGAAATACGTCCACAGGTACACCTCCAATTGACTCAAATGATGTCAATTAGCCTATCAGAAGCTTCTAAAGCCATGGCATCATTTTCTGGAATTTTCCAAGCTGTTTAAAGGCAGTCAACTTAGTGTATGTAAACTTCTGACCCACTGGGATTGTGATACAGTGAATTATAATTATAAAATTACTTGTGTCATGCACAAAGTCGATGTCCTAACCGACTTGCAAAAACTATAGTTTGTTAACAAGAAATTTGTGGAGTGGTTGTAAAACGAGTTTTAATGACTCCAACCTAAGTGTATGTAAACCTCCGACTGTACATACTATTCACACACATTTGTTTGCATTGCATATTTGAAATACTTAGCTGAATTCCTTACCATCCCATTAAATTGGCCAGGTCCAAAACATACTGATAATGTTTCAGTAAAGGGAGAATCATGCACAGTATTGATCCTTTTGATTAACCTTCTATTACAGATACATTTTAGAAATTGCATTTGCATACCAAATTAACAAAATGGTAAAAACATGATTTAACCTGATTTTCTAAACCTTCAAATTGAAATTTAGAGAAATATCATCTCTATTGTTCTCTGTAAAATGTTCAATGTTGATTGTATATATTTAAAACTTGTTGATTGATTGATTTACTTATGCATCTAATTAAATATGTTGTTGGATGCTTAAATTGTCAATTTACCTATCTTTATTTTGGAAAAATAACATCCGTTTCGGTGTAAATCATACAGATAAATGGAGGACTTATTTTAGTATAGATATTGCCATTCAGGGCTTCCACCATTTAAAAGTAAGCTGGGTGGAGATTCCTATGGGTTGGGAGTGATCAGATCAGCCAATGATCAGAGAGCATTGTCTTCTTCAAATTGGGTCGCCTATGGTTTGTAAACCAAAGACTAAGGTAATATCCTAGAGCCAAGACCAAGAGTCCATGGGCCCTTTCTTCAATTGTAAGAAACTCAAGTAAACTTGAGTAAAGTACAGTACAATATATTACAGTACAGTAAGTACGTTTTTTTTGTGGGGGGTGTTTTACCCCCTTTTTCTCCCCAATTTTCAATCTTGTCTCATCGCTGCAACTCCCCAAAGGGATTGGTAGAAGAGAAGGTGGAGTCATGCGTCCTCCGAAACATGACCCGCCTAACTGCGCTCCTTAACAACCGCCAGCTTCACCCGGAAGCCAGCCGCACCAATGTGTAGGAGGAAACACTGTTCAACTGGCGACCAGGGTCACCCCGCAGACTCCCGGCCCGCCACAAAGAGTGGCTAGAGCGCGATGAGCCAAGTAAAGCCCCACCAGCCAAACCCTCCGTTAATCCGGACGACGCTGGGCCAATTGTGTGCCGTCCTGGGACTCCCGGCCACGGCCGGTTGTGGCACAGGCCAGAAATGAACCCGGGTCTGTAGTAACACTTCTAGCACTGCGCCACTCGGGAGGCCCCAGACGTCTATGTTTTGACCAAATAGATGTAAATGTTTGGGCTCTTGGAGGGTTGGAGCCCCCCTGCTAGCTATGCAACTTAATGCACTACACTTTTTCCTGAAGTGTGCACTTGTCCACTACCCACATGGTGGTCCTCTGTAGCTCAGTTGGTAGAGCATGGCGCATGCAACTTTATAATGGAGATAGCCTCAATGGCGCGGTCTGTGCTGTCACAGACACCATAATGGCACAGATACAAAGATGAGACCTCTATATATCTCTATGGTGTCAATTGTTACGGCTGGGACAATTTTGGTCTGGACACAAATAACATATGGCTGGCTATCTTTCATTTGGACAGATGTACATCCCAGCAAATATACAGTGGGGCAAAAAAGTATTTAGTCAGCCACCAATTGTGCAAGTTCTCCCACTTAAAAAGATGAGAGAGGCCTGTAATTTTCATCATAGGTACACTTCAACTATGACAGACAAATCACATTGTAGAATTTTTTATGAATTTATTTTCAAATTATGGTGGAAAATAAGTATTTGGTCACCTACAAACAAGCAAGATTTCTGTCTCTCACAGACCTATAACTTCTTTAATTAAGAGGCTCCTCTGTCCTCCACTCATTACCTGCATTAATGGCACCTGTTTGAACTTGTTATCAGTATAAAAGACACCTGTCCACAACCTCAAACAGTCACCCTCCAAACTCCACTATGGCCAAGACCAAAGAGCTGTCAAAGGACACCAGAAACAAAATTGTAGACCTGCACCAGGCTGGGAAGACTGAATCTGCAATAGGTAAGCAGCTTGGTTTGAAGAAATCAACTGTGGGAGCAATTATTAGGAAATGGAAGACATATAAGACCACTGATAATCTCCCTCGATCTGGGGCTCCACGCAAGATCTCACCCCGTGGGGTCAAAATGATCACAAGAACGGTGAGCAAAAATCCCAGAACCACACGGGGGGACCTAGTGAATGACCTGCAGAGAGCTGGGACCAAAGTAACAAAGCCTACCATCAGTAACACACTACGCCGCCAGGGACTCAAATCCTGCAGTGCCAGACGTGTCACCCTGCTTAAGCCAGTACATGTCCAGGCCCGTCTGAAGTTTGCTAGAGAGCATTTGGATGATCCAGAAGAAGATTGGGAGAATGTCATATGGTCAGATGAAACCAAAATATAACTTTTTGGTAAAAACTAAACTCGTCGTGTTTGGAGGACAAAGAATGCAGAGTTGCATCCAAAGAACACCATACCTACTGTGAAGCATGGGGGTGGAAACATCATGCTTTGGGGCTGTTTTTCTGCAAAGGGACCAGGATGACTGATCCGTGTAAAGGAAAGAATGATTGGGGCCATGTATCGTGAGATTTTGAGTGAAAACCTTCCATCAGCAAGGGCATTGAAGATGAAACGTGGCTGGGTCTTTCAGCATGACAATGATCCCAAACACACCGCCCGGTCAACGAAGTGGCTTCGTAAGAAGCATTTAAAGGTCCTGGAGTGGCCTAGCCAGTCTCCAGATCTCAACCCCATAGAAAATCTTTGGAGGGAGATCAAAGTCCGTTTTGCCCAGCAACAGCCCCAAAACATCACTGCTCTAGAGGAGATCTGCATGGAGGAATGGGCCAAAATACCAGCAACAGTGTGTGAAAACCTTGTGAAGACTTACAGAAAACGTTTGACCTCTGTCATTGCCAACAAAGGGTATATAACAAAGTATTGAGATAAACTTTTGTTATTGACCAAATACTTATTTTCCACCATAATTTGCAAATAAATTCATTAAAAATCCTATAATGTGATTTTCTGGATTTTTTTATCGCAATTTGTCTGTCATAGTTGACGTGTACCTATGATGAAGATTACAGGCCTCTCTTATCTTTTTAAGTGGGAGAACTTGCACAATTGGTGGCTGACTAAATACTTTTTTGCCCCACTGTATTAGTCCCAAATCCTACTTTACATATCAAATAAATCAAATCAAATTTATTTATATAGCCCTTCGTACATCAGCTGATATCTCAAAGTGCTGTACAGAAACCCAGCCTAAAACCCCAAACAGCAAACAATGCAGGTGTAAAAGCATATTTCTTGATACAGTGCCTTGCGAAAGTATTCGGCCCCCTTGAACTTTGCGACATTTTGCCACATTTCAGGGTTCAAACATAAAGATATAAAACTGTATTTTTTTGTGAAGAATCAACAACAAGTGGGACACAATCATGAAGTGGAACGACATTTATTGGATATTTCAAATCAAAAACTGAAAAATTGGGCGTGCAAAATTATTCAGCCCCTTTACTTTCAGTGCAGCAAACTCTCTCCAGAAGTTCAGTGAGGATCTCTGAATGATCCAATGTTGACCTAAATGACTAATGATGATAAATACAATCCACCTGTGTGTAATCAAGTCTCCGTATAAATGCACCTGCACTGTGATAGTCTCAGAGGTCCGTTAAAAGCGCAGAGAGCGTCATGAAGAACAAGGAACACACCAGGCAGGTCCGAGATACTTTTGTGAAGAAGTTTAAAGCCGGATTTGGATACAAAAAGATTTCCCAAGCTTTAAACATCCCAAGGAGCACTGTGCAAGCGATAATATTGAAATGGAAGGAGTATCAGACCACTGCAAATCTACCAAGACCTGGCCGTCCCTCTAAACTTTCAGCTCATACAAGGAGAAGACTGATCAGAGATGCAGCCAAGAGGCCCATGATCACTCTGGATGAACTGCAGAGATCTACAGCTGAGGTGGGAGACTCTGTCCATAGGACAACAATCAGTCGTATATTGCACAAATCTGGCCTTTATGGAAGAGTGGCAAGAAGAAAGCCATTTCTTAAAGATATCCATAAAAAGTGTCATTTAAAGTTTGCCACAAGCCACCTGGGAGACACACCAAACATGTGGAAGAAGGTGCTCTGGTCAGATGAAACCAAAATTGAACTTTTTGGCAACAATGCAAAACGTTATGTTTGGCGAAAAAGCAACACAGCTCATCACACTGAACACACCATCCCCACTGTCAAACATGGTGGTGGCAGCATCATGGTTTGGGCCTGTTTTTCTTCAGCAGGGACAGGGAAGATGGTTAAAACTGATGGGAAGATGGATGGAGCCAAATACAGGACCATTCTGGAAGAAAACCTGATGGAGTCTGCAAAAGACCTGAGACTGGGACGGAGATTTGTCTTCCAACAAGACAATGATCCAAAACATAAAGCAAAATCTACAATGGAATGGTTCAAAAAATAAACATATCCAGGTGTTAGAATGGCCAAGTCAAAGTCCAGACCTGAATCCAATCGAGAATCTGTGGAAAGAACTGAAAACTGCTGTTCACAAATGCTCTCCATCCAACCTCACTGAGCTCGAGCTGTTTTGCAAGGAGGAATGGGAAAAAATTTCAGTCTCTCGATGTGCAAAACTGATAGAGACATACCCCAAGCGACTTACAGCTGTAATCGCAGCAAAAGGTGGCGCTACAAAGTATTAACTTAAGGGGGCTGAATAATTTTGCACGCCCAATATTTCAGTTTTTGATTTGTTAAAAAAGTTTGAAATATCCAATAAATGTCGTTCCACTTCATGATTGTGTCCCACTTGTTGTTGATTCTTCACAAAAAAATACAGTTTTATATCTTTATGTTTGAAGCCTGAAATGTGGCAAAAGGTCGCAAAGTTCAAGGGGGCCGAATACTTTCGCAAGGCACTGTATATTAGATGTTCGGTAGTGACACTTCTTAAAAATACATGAAGATTTACCAACTTGCTTACTCATTTTTTCCAAAATATCTGCAGGCTACTCACCATGTGGCTATTCTGGAGAGGGGTGCAATCCCATCACCTGGTGATATGTGTAGGGGTGTGGCTTAAGGTACATTAATGCTACAGTCTTTTAATGTGCGTGTTACGGTAGGACAGCATTTTTTTGAGAGATTTTTTACAAAATATATCAATATTTTTAAATGTAATAATAGAAGAACTGAAGGCCTAGTGAAAGGTTGCTGGATCAAATCCCCGAGCTGCCAAGGTCAAAATCTGTCTTTCTGCCCCTGAACAAGGCAGTTAACGCACTGTTCCTAGGCCGTCATTGTAAATAAGAATTTGTTCTTAACTTAACTTGCCTAGTTAAATAAAGGTAAAATAAAAAACAGTGCACTTCCTTAGTGCACTATAAAGGAATAGAGTGCCATTTGGGATGTAAAATCTGTCTGCAGAACTGGGCATGCTCAGACGGATGTTGGCGCTGGGGTCTATCATCAGCAGTAGTAGCAGCAGTTCTAGTCTGTTTACAACACAACTGTCCCATGTGGCAGATTAAGACTCCAGAACACATTACCCCAACTCCCTGTCTACTGGCTTTATCGGAAAGGGAGGGAGGGAAAGATAAAAAGAAAGGGAGAAATAGAGAGGTGAGAGAGAGGGAGAGAATCTGTGGTGCAGCATCCCAATGCAGAACTCCTATACTGACTGACTCCACCTTTGCATGACTATGTACCAAACAAGATTCCTGCAACAGACCAACTGTATGATTAACAACATGCAAGCGAGAGATGTCAAGATTGCATGCAACGATAAAAAAAATGGAAAAACTAGCATTCCAAAAGATTAAGTAGACCGACTCACCCGCTATCTGTCGTGAGAGAATCGCCCAAGGAGTGGGTGTCACCTTGGTTACCGCTGTCGGCTTCCCTCCTCTGTGGTTGGCTGTTCCTGTCCCTCCATGCATTGTCAGTGTGACTCGAGGAGTAGCTTTTGGTTGGGGCTGGTGGCTGGGGCTTCCTGCAGTTATTGTTGCCGAACACATATACCCCCGGCGCAGAGTCTATCTCATACCCGTTCACCGTGCCGTGACCACCACCAGACCGGCTCTCTAAGATCTCCTGGCGACAGGAGGAAGGGTCGCCGTAACGCTTGTTATCGTAGGAGGACGGGGGGGTGGGGGAGACGGCAGTGGGGGCGGTAGAGGTGTTTTGGGGCAGCTTGTATCCATGAGAGATAAGCAGGTCCTCCACGCTGTACATGGTCGCATTTGTTTTGCTGGTGTTGTTTTTGAAAGAGGGGCGGGTGGGTGGGGGGTAGCGTCACTCAGACCTGGTTGCTAGACGCAGCGAAAGGAGCCCGAGCACAGCTGCACAGCTGACTGGCCATCACTGGGAAAACAGGAGAGAAAGAGAGATAGATAAAGAGCAGGGGGTGTTAAAACAATTATCCCTCTGTCTCCATATCATTCTCTTTAGAGTACTGCCCAACTGGACGGAGAAGAGGGGAGAAGCGAGAACAAAACCCCCCGTTTCAAAGCCTCCGCTCCCTCCACCACAAACCAACCGCTCTGTCTGCCTCCCTCTCCTCTCCTTCCCTCTCCTCTCCTCTGCCCGACAACAGGACGCCCCTCTCCTCTCCCCATTCTTTCCCCGTCCTCTCCTCTCCTCCCCTTCTCTGCTCTCCTCTCTGCCCCACAACAGGAGTCTCTCCATCTCAGTCCGAGACAGAGGTCTGATACTAAGCCCACCACATGCAGACAGCGGGAGAGGAAAATCACCAGCGCTAGTTAGAGCAACCCAAAATATCCTTATTATCAATAGTAATAACGGTGCTAGTGACACATATCATGTAATAACTATGTAATAATACCTGAACTGTAGAACTGTAGCCCTGAGGCAGCGGCTGGTTGGCTAGCCCATGTTTGGTAAATCAGCGGTGGGGATTGGGAGGGTAGTCAGTGTTGCAGTGGATCTTGATGTAACAGGCTAAGCGGTGCTCCCCTCATCTTGTGTTACTCAGCTTGCCTGCACCACCAGGACTGTGTGTGTGTGTGTGTGTTCCAGCCTCTTTCCACATCCAAATCCTAATCTGGGGCGTAGCTATAATAATCACCCACCCAGCCAGCCAGGCATACAGCTCCAGAACACCCTGAGGATATTCCTGAATCCTGGGCATATGCCTGAAAGCCCCTGGGTAATATGAGTGGATTATACTCTGCCTGTATTGTAGTGACCTGTTAGTGATGTTTACAGCAGCGTACCACTGGACAGATGCTAACGCTAGTCTCCGTGTCACTGTATACCAAACAAGAGTTAGCCTAGTTCAATGGTTCCCCATTTAGGGTATGTGTACCCTTGGGTGTACTTGGGCTATCCACAGGGGGTACTTGGGAAGACTTATAAAACCATAGGCTTGCTGGTAAAATGCACATGAGAGGATACTTTGTATGTCCAAACAGAGCTAAATGTGAGTCGGGGTACAGTAACCAAAAAAGATTAGGAATCACTGGCCTAGTTTATACCAACACCTTCTGGGATTATACTTAAAGCAGAGATAGGAGGACGAGCCTGTGGTAGTCTAGAGTAAATCACAGTGTTTCAATAAATAATATTCTACAAAGTATTGTACATAGACCAGAGGCTGTATGAATCAAGCATCTCAGGTGCTAATCTAGGATTTACACCCCCCCCCCCCCCCCCGCAGGCTAATCTTATTCATTGTGATCTAAACAACTGATCCTAAATCAGCACTGCCACTCTGAGATGCTTTTGGAATGCAGTTCCAGACTGGAGACGTCTTGTAGCGGTGTTGCGTTGCTCTATTGCCTTGCCTGCCGTCCACCACCTTAGTCGTGGTACTACCTAGGTGACTAACGGTCTCTCTAGGAGCGTGAAACACTGCCCGCTCTCTTTGTATGACCAGCCCACTAATACGATTATCTTTCCCATGTACAACTTTAAACCTGTTAGTATTGGGGGATTGACTGTTGGCTCAGTGTTACTTTCTCCTGTTTAACTGTTGCCAACTGCATTTTGGTGGAGCATTTTCTTTCAGGCACATTTCTGTTGGAGTAGATATTTGGGAACATTGCACAAAATAAATACTGGATTTGATTACTGATGAATTAGCGCACTGTCAAACTCAGATTCAACTGCAAACTTGTTTTCACAATCTTGAACCCAAAATGATGCAAAGTCTCAATTAGATAGGCCTATACGCCAAATGTATCCAAGCCATGCCAGATGTGACACTATGTGCAAACCACATTTGAACTGCAAACCCCATTCCATCTCTGCTAATGCAACTGGTAAAACAAAGAGTTCAACAGTTCAGGCAACCTAGGATAGCGTTGTCCTGTGACATTTCTCCCATTTCTAGCAGCAACAAGTGAAACGTTACACCATCCCGGACCCTGGTCTACACAGAGGCTGCTATTCCCTACGTTGTGCTTTTCCAATGAGACAGCGGGCCGCCAGTGTTTCATGTTAATGTTCGCTCTCGTGTTATTATATCACGACACTAAAGACTCGTGGCCTGCAGAATCAACAACCTGCATCATTTGAGACTGTTGCTTTGTTAGTCGGTGTTAAAGTTCACAGTTAGCCATTGTTATGTAAATGCCAGCTGAAAAGTACCCAGGACCTTGCCTTGGCTCCAAGTCAGAGTAGGTCTGCGGGAACCATGGCCCAGTAAGACACGGGTGCTGGCCCGTGTAGATGGAAACAGAGCCTTTTGGGTGAAACACTGGAGTAAATCATCAACACATTCATTATGTTCTTCTATCCTCGTGGGGACCTCAAATTCATTTCCATTCAAAATCCTATTTCCCTAACCATAAGCCTTACCATAACCATAACCCAATCCTTAAACCTTACTCCTAACCATAAACTTAACCACTAACCCCTTACCCTAACCATAACCCCTAAGCTTAAAATAGCCGTTGTCCTCATGGGGTCGTGGGAAATGTCCCCATGAGGGAGAATTTTCCTTGTTTTAACTTTAGGTCCCCACAAGGATAGAAGAACCAACCCACAGACAGACACTCACACGTGTAATTCGGCAATGTCATAATATAATCAAAACTGATTATGATCCATAACATATGCTGCCCGATGTAAGACATATTTAAACCCACAATCCTAATTCATGTCAGTCAGTAATCATCTCTAAATGGGCCTTATCTTCACCATCACCAGTCAACATCAGGATAAGTATTTCCCTTTTCCCCTCTGTTCGTGACCCTCCTGGCTCCCAATCCCCCTTAGCCCCCCCCCCCCCCCCCCCCCCCCTCCTGCCCTAGCGTCCAACGGCGAGCTCAGTTTAAATATCACTAATTCTCTTACGCAATGGAATTACCATTTGATATCAAATAAAACTCCTGATTCAGGCAACAGCAGCAGCCCCGGACAGCAACAACGGCCCACTTTCATTCCCTCTTTTCCTAACACCACAACAACAACATTTGAGTTTTGTTAACAATACGTGCGTTGTGTTAGCTACTGACTTAGATCTTTAATGATCCTGGCAAGGAAACACTTCTACTGTTGTTGCTGCTGCTGCGGATTCTTGAAAAGTGCAGATCTGGTACTTTTTAATGATTTGACTCTGTCAAAATGAAATTAATGATCTTCTTTATGGATATCATGGAGGCCTAGCTAAGCTAAAAATAAGCTAAACCATATGCAGACCAGATCTGGCATTTCACAGCACTGTACTCTCTCTCACACTATGTAGCCTAAAGAAAATGAATGTCGCCTAACACTCATTGACATTTCTTCAATCACAACCACTTGGTAGGCTAAATTAGATAACAAATACTAGATAGAGTCCAAATAATAAATCAGCGTGTTTTCTGGTTTGACTGGTTTGTAATGAAATACAGTGCATTTGGAAAGTATTCAGACCTCTTGACTTTTTCAACATTTTGTTACATTGCAGGCTGATTCTAAAATGGATTAAATTGTTTTTCCCCCCTCATCAATCAACACACAATACCCCATAATGACAAAGCGAAAACAGGTTTTTAGAAATGTTTGCAAATGTATAACCCCCCCCCCGCAAATATCACTGTTAAATAAGTATTCAGACCCTCTACTCAGTACTTTGTTGAAGCATCCCAGACAGCGATTACAACCTTGAGTCTTCTTGGGTATGATGCTACAAGCTTGGCACACCTGTATTTGGGGAGTTTCTCCCATTTTTCTCTGCAGATCCTCTTAAGCTCCATCAGGTTGGATGGGGAGCGTCGCTGCACAGCTATTTTCAGGTCTCTCCAAAGATGTTCGATCAGGTTCAAGTCCGGGCTCTGGCTGGGCCACTCAAGGACATTCAGTGACTTGTCCCGATGCCACTCCTACGTTGTCTTGGCTGTGGACTAAGGGTCGTTGTCCTGTTGGAAGTTGAACCTTCGTTCCAGTCTGAGGTCCTAAAGGATCCTCAAGGATCTCTCTGTACATTGCTCCGTTCATCTTTCCCTCGATCCTGACTAGTCTCCCTGCCGCTGAAAAACATCCCCTAAGCATGATGCTGCCACCACCATTTAAAAATTTTTTTTTTTTTTTTTTTTTTAACTAGGCAAGTCAGTTAAGAACAAATTCTTATTTTCAAAGACGGCCTAGGAACAGTGGGTTAACTGCCTGTTCAGGGGCAGAATGACAGATTTGTACCTTGTCAGCTCGGGGGTTTGAACTTGCAACCTTCCGGTTACTAATCCAATACTCTAACCACTAGGCTACCCTGCCGCCCCCACCATGCTTTAGGGATGGAGCCAGGTTTCCTCCAGACGTGATGCTTGGCATTCCGGCCAAAGAGTTCAATCTTGGTTTTATCAGACCAGAGAATCTTGTTTCTCATGGTCTGAGATTCTTTAGGTGCCTTTTGGCAAACTCCCATCTATTAGGTGAAATACCAGTGTGTCATCACAGCAGAAAGATTTGCGAACTGTTGCCACAAGAAAATGGCAACCAGTGAAGAATTGACACCATTGTAAATACAACCCATATTTATGTTTTTTTATTTTCCATTTTGTACTTTAACTATTTGCACAACGTTGCAACACTGTATATAGCCACAATATGACATTTGAAATGTCTCTTTTACTTTGGAACATTTGTGAGTATAATATTTACTGCTGCCGCCACCATGCTTCACCGTAGAGATGGTGCCAGGTTTCCTCCAGATGTGATGCTTGTCATTCAGGCCAAAGAGTTCAATCTTGGTTTCATCAGACCAGAGAATCTTGTTTCTCATGGTCTGAGAGTCTTTAGGTTCCTTTTGGCAAACTCCAGGCAGGCTGTCATGTGCCTTTTACTGAGGAGTGGCTTCCGTCTGGCCACTTTACCATAAAGGCCTTATTGGTGGAGTGCTGCAGAGACGGTTGTCCTTCTGGAAGGTTCTCCCATCTCCACAGAGGAATTCTGGAGCTCTGTCAGAGTGACCATCGGGCTCGTTGGTCACCTCCCTGACTGATGGAGGCCACCGTGTTCTTGGGGACCTTCAAGGATGCAGACATTTTTTGGGACCCTAGCCCAAATCTGTGCCTTGACATAATCCTGTCTCGGAGCTCTATGGACAATTCCTTTGACCTCATGGCATGGTTTTTGCTCTGACATGCACTGTCAACTGTGGGACCTTATATAGACAGGTGTGTGCCTTTCCAAATCATCCCCAATCAATTGAATTTACGACAGGTGGACTCCAATCAAGTTGTTGTCAAGGCTCAGTAGAAGACCCAGATGCAGACGGTTTCGAAGTAACAAAATTTTAATACAAAAACAGGAGGCAGGCAAACGACAGGTCAAGGGCAGGCAGAGGTCAGTAATCCAAAGCAGAGTCCGGACGGTACAGAACGGCAGGCAGGCTCAGTGTAGGCAAAAACCGGTCAAAACCGGGAAAAAAGGAACTAGAGAAAGACAGGAGCACGGGAAAACCGCTGGTAGGCTTGACTAAACAAAACAAACTGGCAACAGACAAACAGAGAACACATGTATAAATACACTGGGGATAATGGGAAAGACGGGCAACACCTGAAGGGGGGTGGATACACAAAGACAGGTGAAACAGATCAGGGTGTGACAGTTGTAGAAATATCAAGGATGATCAATGGAAACAGGATGCAGCTAAGCTGCTAAGCAGGATTCTACAAAGCCATTTTGGGTTTACTACCTTTTTATTTGTGCATTTTTATTGTTCAGAAATGTGGTGGGTACCTTCTTCGTTCGCTGGACTTTATCCTGCTAACTGTTCCAAATGTCCGAACTGAATTTGGTAAAAGGGCTTTTATGTACTCTGCGCCATCGTCTTGGAACACCTTACAAAATAATTTTAAACTGGAAGAACTTGTCCCAATTGGTGTTTTTAAATCACTGATGAAGGATTTTGAGGCTGATTCACTGACCTGTCAATGTTTTTAATTTACTGTTTTATACTCTTGTGAATTCAATGGTTTTTACTAGATTACATTTAGTTTTTCATGTTGTCTGTCGGTCATTTTTTTGTAATGACTTGGTGCTGCCTATCTTGGTCAGGGCGCTCTTGAAAAAGAGATTTTAATCTCAATGAGCCCTTCCTGGTTAAATAAAGGTTTAAAAAAAAAAGATCAATTTCGTGTCTCATAGCAAAGGGTCGGAATACTTACGTAAATTAGGTGTTTCTGTTTTTTATTTGTAATAAATTTGCAAAAATGTATAAAAACCTGTTTTTGCTTTGTTATTATAGGGTATTTTGTGTAGATTGATGAAATAGAAAAATAATTGTATACATTTTAGAATAAGGCTGTAATGTAACAAAATGTGGAAAAAGGGAAGGGGTCTGAATACTTTCCGAATGCACTGTACAGTACATAAATAAAGGCATTTTTTGAAGAAGAAGGCATCTGTCCTGACTGGTAGCTAGTGGCTACAACACCAAGGTTGCCTTCCAAATGGCACCATATTCCCTACATAGTGCACTACTTTTGATGAGAAAAGTAGTCCACTATATATGGAATAGGGTGCCATTTTGGATGCATTCCAAAAGGCTGGAGGAGGAAGACAGTTTCCCAGTTAACAGTTTGGTGGCAATCCTCTTCATGGCCCCGGTAGGGGGGGGGGCGAGTGACCCTAAAAAGAGTGTATACAGTGGCGGAATACCTGACCACTGTGACTGACCTAAAATTAAGGAAAGCTTTGATTATGTACAGACTCATTGAGCATAGCCTTGCTATTGAGAGAGAACGCCGTAGGCAGACCTGGCTTTCAAGAGAAGACAGGCTATGTACACACTGCGCACAAAATTAGGTGGAAACTGAGTTGGACTTCCTAACCTCCTGCCAAATGTATGACCATATTAGAGACACATATTTCCTTCAGATTACACAGACCCACAAAGAATTTAAAAAACAAATCAAATTTAAACTCCCATCTATTGTGTGAAATACCACAGTGTGCCATCACAGCAGAAAGATTTGTGAACTAATGCCACAAGAAAAAGGCAACCAGTGAAGAACAAACACCATTGTAAATACAACCCATATTTGTTTATTTATTTTCCCTTTTGTACTTGAACTATTTGCACATTGTTACAACACTGTACAAAGCCATAATATGACATTTGAAATGTCTCTTATCCTTTGGAACATTTGTGAGTATAATGTTTACTGTTCATTTTTTTATTTAACTTATTATCTATTTCACTTGCTTTGGCAATGTAAACATATGTTTCCCATGCCAATAAAGCCCTTTGAATTCGAGAGAGAGAAGCATGGGAGAGAGACAAGACTAGGGCTTTGACGACACAGATGAAGAGCCCTAGTCAGGAAATTGAAGTTGTCTATAGCTACTTTAAGAAAGAAAAAGCTAACAGGCAACAAAAGTCAAGTCTAGATCCATGTTATCCAACAGTTTGCCTAACGAGCTTGGACAATTCTATGCAGAAAGGTTAGTGCAATTCTTATAAAGAATGTGTAATGGGCGTTGCCAAAGTGTTTCGCAGTGAAAATATCTACAGGCCGGCTAGCAGACATACGCTCACATTCAAACAATTTTGTGGTGATGACAACATCTGACATTCATCATCATAGCTCTGGGCGCTGCAATAGTTTCTGGACCTGAACCCTGACAAGGAATGAAGGACAAATTGGTGTCGGTTACTTATTCCTACATTATATAGTGATAAACTATGAATGTTTCTTACAGTTTTATCTGTCTGTCTACCTATAAACCTAAGCCTATTTACACAGCTTATGAACGCTTTTCCTTAGCGGTGGTCAAAGTAGGAATCAATGTCAAAAAGGTATTCAGGAGACAGTGAGCGTGACATGATCCCAGTGGAGGCTGGTGGGAGGAGCTATAGGAGGACAGGCTCATTGTACTGGCTGGAATGGAATTCATGGAACATTATCAAACAGATCAAACATATGAAAAACACGTTTGACTCCATTCCATTGATTCTATTACAGCCATTACAATGAGCCTGTCCGCCTATAGCTCCCCCCAACAGCCTCCACTGCATGATCCATCCGTAAAACAATCCTAGAAAACTGCAGCACATGGCTAGAAAACAAAAAGGAATCGAGGAATAACCCACAAACTTGTGTCTGGAGACACTATTTGAAATCAATTTTTGATTGAACTTGCCTGTTGCAATGGAACCAATAGAATAGTTACAAAAGTGCAAACACCATCCATCTGGCACTGCATACAGTGTAAAGTGAAATGTAATAGTATTTGAACCCAGGTCTGCCAGAGACCCAAAGGATAACATCCCATCCAATCCCTGCCTCAAATATTCCTTCAGAGGAGCCACACCTCTGTATTGTTGCAAACCTCATTGGCCAGAGAGACCAGAAGAGGGGAGGGGCCAACTACATTCTGCCAAAACCTTTTTATTGTTTGGCTCTGTGACATCATCGTCCAGCGTACCCTGCTTGGAATTGGCGCTTCCTGAGGATGTGTGTCGGTGTTTCCAATCAGCTCTCTCAACACGACACTGAGTATCTCTGAGACGCTCTTGCGAAGGCTGAAAACGGGATATGTCCCAAATGGCACCCTTTTCCCTAAAGTGCACAACTTTTGACAAGGGCCCATAGGTCACACATGGCCAAGTCACACATGGTCATATTTCAACGCCACACTGCCAGCCCAGATCCGCTACAACTCACAGCCCCAGCCCACCCCTCTCGTTGTCTCACTCTTTCTGACAGTCTCTTTGTATGTACAGTACTAGTAAAAAGTTTGGACACAAACTCATTCAAGGATTTTTCTTTATTTTTACTATTTTCTACATGGTAAAATAGTGAAGACATCAAAACTATGAAATAACACATATGGAATCATGTAGTAGCCAACAAAGTGTTATATTTTATATTTGAGATTCTTTAAAGTAGCCACCCGTTGCCTTGATGATAGCTTTGCACACTCTTGGCATTCTCTTAACCTGCTTCATGAGGTAGTCACCTGGAATGCATTTCAATTAACAGGTGTGCCTTGTTGAAAGTTAATTTGTGGAATTTCTTTCCTTCTTAATGCGTTTCAGCCAAAGAGTTGTGTTGTGACAAGGTAGGGGCGGTATACAGAAGATAGCCCTATTTGGTAAAAGACCATGTCCATATTATGGCAAGAACAGCTCAAATAAGCAAAGCAAAACGACAGTCCATCATTACATTAAGACATGAAGGCCAGTCAATCTGTGATTTATTTCGAATTCAAGGCACACTTAACCACACACTTAACCAGAATGGCTATCACAGCATTTTGCAGCAATATGCCATCCCATTTTTAAACAGAACAATGACCCAACAGACCTTCAGGCTGTGTAAGAGCTATTTGATCAAAGAGAGTGATGGAGAGCTGTATCAGATGACCTGGCCTCCACAATTAACAACCTCAAACCTATTGAGATGGTTTGGGATGAGTTAGACCACAGAGTGAAGGAAAAGGAAAAGCAGCCAACAAGTGCTCAGCATGTGGGAACTCCTTCAAGACTGTTGGAAAAGCATTCCAGGTGAAGCTGGTTGAGAGATAGCTATACACACTCTTGGCAACCATTAAGGCAAAGGGTGGCTACTTTGAAGAATCTCAAATATATTTTGATTTGTTCAACACTTTTTGGTTACTACATGATTCCATGTGTTATTTCATAGTTTTGATGTCTTCACAATTATTCTACAACGTAGAAAACAGTTTTTTTTAAATCAAGAAAAACCCTTGAATGAGTAGGTGGGTCCAAACTTTTGACTCTCGCTCTCCTGTTCTGTCCAACCCCACTAAGAGTGAGGGGCCCTGGCTGCAAAATGTCAACTGATTGTGTTTCAGTAGTTTTTCAGACTCAGGTCCATCTGGACAGAACACTTCTAAACACCTCGTTTACAGTAGCTTAAGTGACAGAAGTTGAACGTATTTATCAAAGACATGACAATGATTGATCTAAGAATTGAGCAACATTCACAACTATCCGTTCCCTTCCTTGTCCTTTTCCCCTAACCACTGCACCACATTACTAACAAACCCATGCTGCCACACTCGGTCAACAACATGTTATCTATCTATCCACACCCTCTCATCAGTAGGGTAGGGTACAGCACTAGACCTCAACAACAATCTCATTCACATTGAGTGAATTAGCTCATGAGGAATTACTTAAAAACACCCACAAACATATTTTGCTCAACTGCTCCCATAGCAACGGTCGTTTTCCTTTTGTGAAATAGCAGATTGCTTATGGACAAATGTATGTAGGCTGTTCGCTCCACATATTCTATGTCCCAAATGGCACTCTATTGACTAGGGCTCATAGTGCCATTTGGGATACATCCCCATTGTTTCCCTCCAAAACTTGACAGTGTGGGAGTTACTGAGGGAGTCATCTGGCTTCAGTATGAAAGGACCTCCGTTGGGTTGGGTTGGGATGGGATGTTACATTCCCCTACACTGGAGTCAGTAACATATTACAGACCACAGACTTGATTCACTTTAGACACACTAGAGTGATCTAATCAAACAGTGTCAAGTGTTTGTAATGCTGTGCGGATTCGTCAATTCAAAGTTATGACTTCAGATGATGAGGAACATTAAAAGAGTATTGCAGTGTGTAAAAAAATCTAGGTCTAAATGAAAAGTTTTGTTGGATATTAGTGTCGCACACGCAATAGGCTTATTTATAACACGTTTTTCAATGGAATCCAGTCCACACCCTGCTCCAGTTTTAAATGTACAGTATAAAAGACGCCTTGGAACGTCTTGGTAAGCCTGTCTGAAACATTAGCAAGTTAATGCCCGTGATATACAGTACAGTTCTCTGCAGTTCATAAAAGGAATATCATCGTTGTTTTGGTTTTTGACCATAGAAATAGAATTATAGAATGTTTACTTGAATGGAGATGTTCCAATGTTCCTTCTAGAAATTATATTTCTATGTGTTTTTTTTTACCCCGTCCACTGTTCAGCTTGTCTTCTCATGGTCATTAGTTCTCATCAAGGTTCTTGGGGCTACCTTGAGATGACCGAGGCATGGTTTATCAGACCGAACCACTGTGATCAAAGGATTAACACACCGCAGTACACTAGCACGATGCTAATCAGGTATGGACAGACTTGGCAGGCAGCTGAACACTTCGATGGAGGGGGAAGAAATGTGAAAGAATCAAAAGCTATGGGACAAAAAGTCCAGAACTCCAAATTAGATGACTGATTTTTTACAGATTTTGCCTTATCAGAGAGTATCAGCTGCTATTTTATGAACTAGTCGATAACGTCCTTAAAAAAAACAGTACAGGTCAACAGACCTAAACGTTGATAAGAATTGTACAGTGCATAAAAAGTTTGGAATAAGATATGGTGCATGCATGGCTAACATTATTCAATGTCTGTAAAGAATGGGTCTGTTTTATCGTCTAGTACCAGGAAGTCTTTCTGGCTAACTGACTTACGGCTGTTTGAGCTAAGTGATAGAAGCTGAATTGGTACAGTATGAGTCACTTAGCCAGGATACATCCATGCAACGCCTCTATAGTGCTGTGGCTGTGTTGACCAGCCCTTTCCTTTCCTCTCCTGTAGTACAGCCGGAATTAACGAACCACTTCCCTCTTTACACCTACCCGCCAGGGGCATCCAACTGGCTTTACGTTCTTACACCGACCCTGCCAAAGGAGGGTATGTGTCAAAACACGCACACAAGCACGCTCTCTCACGCACGGGTGCACACACACTCTTTCTCTCTATGACTGACACACACACACTCACCACCGTCCCGTCCCCCCTCCCCGCCCCCACACCCACACACACACACACACACACACACAGTAAAATCAAACCCCAGAGCTGAAACTTGTCAAGGAGTTTCAACCTCTCTGTTTACATGTCCAGTGTCGGTTCTCCTTTGGAAACTACAGTAGTGGACCAAAACAATGTGTCAATCTAAGAATGCCAGAGTCATAACCTTGAAATAACATTACAACAAATGCTACAGAGGCTGTCGCAGCTAACATAACCTCTCACACAGTGCCCTTCGGTTGAGGATCTGTCCTCTGCCTAGACAATGCAAAGTCCTTTGTAGTCTACTGCTTCATCTTAAAATGCTGTAAAACCAGGGGCTCTAAAGCGTTGCGGCCTACTGGTTCTTCTAAATGAATAAACAGCTAAATACTAAACAAACTAATACTGTCTAATAGAAATCCACAGGACTAGACTACAGTACTGTTCTCATGCAGCTTCTTAGCCCTGCAAGGCCACACCTACAATGCGTCCCAAATGGCACCCTATTCCCTATGTAGTGCACTACTTTTGATCAGGGCACATAGGCCTCTGGTCAAAAGTAATGCACTATGTAGGTCATTTAGGACTCACACCTAGGATTAAATGAATCCAATAAGAGTGAGTTCAGACAGAGGAATTACGCTGCTGGCTGAGTTCCGATAACTACACGAATCAACCTAAAACATAGGCCTAGAAAGACTGACTATGGTCATCTTATAACAAGATATAGGCTTGCATCCTAAACGTCAACCTATTCCCATAGGACTCTGGTCAAAAGTAGTGCACTATATAGGGAATAGGGCGCCACTTGGGATGAAACTCGTAAAAATGCAATGTTGCGTGAGAGCACTGCAAAACACAGTAATGTCTGCATCATAATGACCTTTGTTTGGAGATTACTGAACTTCCAGTTGAACTGGCCAACTGAACCACAGGTCTCTGGTCTCTAGTCTAGACATCTGCCCTCTAGAGGACCCTGAGTGAAAGGTCAAGAAAAAGACAGCTGGCTTTCAACACCCCTCTGACTTCAGAAGCAAACCAGTCTAATATGTTAATACCATCCAGCTGAATGTCTTTCATTTCATAGAGTGTAGGTCTATGTCTGTGTTTAGTATTATTCATGAGACAGTGTAGACATATAGGCCTACACTGTTTTAACTTAGATTTTCTGTCTGGTAACTCCAGTCTAAAACCATATTGAAAGGCCTAGCTAGCACTCAGTGAGAGATTCTGATTATTAATACACTATCAGATTGCTAAACTATTTACAGAGGCATGTGTTACTGTTAGCCGTCATTATTAGTGTTTTCCAGGAAGGATACCTTCTCTCCACGTAATCCAAGATAAGTGACGCCTGGCAAAACTCTCTTCCTCTTTTCCTTCCTTTCGACGCCACTCCTCTCCCTAAAGGTTATGTTGAGTTCTCCTCCTAGGTGACACAAAACAGACCCAGTAAGTGGGAATAAGTGGGGGGGGGTTAAGTTTTCATACAGCACCAATTAACAGAATGAGCCATGGGCTAGGCTAACTGAAATGTCAGAATAAAGTGAAACTAGACCTAGCATGTTGAATTCTTTGTGCAATACTCATCAAGACCCTCTCAAGACGCATTGCCTATCACCGTATTGCTATGTTTTTGTTTATTAACGAGAGGATGACAAATACAAACTGACCTTTTGGTGTTCCTACATGCAGATTAACTAACAAGCAGTGTCCGACTACAATGAATGTAATAAATGGAGAAGCCTATACTAGCCTAGTTAGTTGACCTTGACCATTCATCACACCAGTTGTTGACCTCTTCCTCGTGCCTTATCACCATAGTCATACACTGTTAAAAAAAAAAAAACTGTTTCAACTAATTATTATTAAGGATATGGTTCCACAGCGTTTTTTGTTTTTTGGTTTACTCAATTTCCTGGTCCATGTGTTACCTGAACCTTAAAAAAAAAGTTGTCCCAAACTTAGCTCCAACTTGAAAAAAGGTTGGCAAAAATGATGTCAACTTAAAATGATGTGTTTGCTCAACTTGTCTGATATGTCTCATATGTTCATTCACATTATAAATTATAATCCCCCCCCCCCCCAAAAAAAAAAAGTATGTGGAACTATTTACATACACATAGTGCTTATAACATACAACGTTTTCAACTTAAATATTTGACACACATTGACATTGTGCATGTTCATTTATACAGAAATTATATTTCAACATGTCCTCACCTGGGATTTGAACTAACAACCTCTTGATTCATGGCATTCCGAGCTTCCTGCTATACCACCATGTCTGTGCCAATTATTAGTTCATCTGACTATTCTCTAATCATTGGTTTAATTGACTTATTTCAGCAATTTTTTGATTTTTCTCTATAGTTGTCTAATGTTGGTGGGGCATGTTTTAATGTTACTCCCTAATCACTATGATAAATACAATAAATTGAGTGTGCTTTTAACAGAGCTGAGTGCAAAGTGTAGCAATACAGGTGAAATCAGTCACGGACACAGACATGGTGGCATAGCAGGAAGATTGGAATGCCACGAACCAGGGTCGGCTCCAGGCATAAGCGACATAAGGAACTCAATCGGGGTCTCAACTTACTTTTGAGAATTAGAATAGTAGAATAGACAAGGTGCAAGTTAGAAATGTGGTTGTACATCAGCAAGTTATCTTGTTTTGTCAGCCACTGAACTTGTAATAATCATGGCCGAATACTGACTGGGCATTCAGGGCCATTGCATCATGGCGAAATGTGTATAACTGCAGGAAATTTGATTTAAAACAGCCAAAAAATTCTCAACCTCATGGCAAAATGTGTAGAATTGCAGGAAATTAGCTTTAAACCTACAATAATTTATCTTGGTCCCATGGCAAAATGTGTAGAATCGAATGAAATTTGCCTTAAAATTGCAAAATGTTCTATGCCCCATGGCAAAATGTGTATAATTTAAAACATTTTTCTCTCTGCCGTCAAGAGGGGGGCCACCATTTTTTGGGGCTGCTTGGTTGGGGGGCCGCTTAGGGCCCTTAGCGGTTGTGAGTTTAAATCCCAGGTGAAGACATGTACAGTATATTAACTACTGTATAAATGAACATGCACAATGTAATTATATATGTCAATGTGTGCCAAATATGTATGTTGAAAATAATGCCCAAATAATAATTTCTAGTTGAATGAACATATGAGACCATATGAGTCGAATTTTCTCAAGTTTGAGCTAAATTTGGGCCGTTTTTTTTTTGTTCAGGTAAAACATCAACCGAAAAGCTGAGTAAACAAAAAAAAGAATGTGAAACCAGTTACTTAATAATAATGAGTTGAAACCCGCCGATTTCACACTTCAGTACGCTCAGACTGTCTGTCTCCTGTGTCAACACAATGAGTCACATTTCACACACACACACACACACACACAACTGGTAACCTACACTTCTGAGTAGTATGTCTCTAACTAGTCTAATAATAATGTTTTTAAAAAATCTAGATGGTTGTATTAATCCATCAGAATAACATTATAATAGAAGTACTTGAAAAGTTATCCAAGTTCGACCAAATGGGGCAAACGTAAGAAGATTGATGATTTGACCTCAGACATGTGATTGAGAAGATGCTGCAGGTGCGACATTGGGACACATCACAGCCAGCCGCATAAACTTGACAGACCAAACCATGCCATTGCTGGGTCATTGACATTCCCACTGCGATGTGTTGTTGATGGTTACAAATATTTTAAATATAACTGCGCTGTAGCAAGATTGAAGGCGTTCAAAACTGTAGTTCTAGTCTGTGCCGTTACCAAATTGAACATTTGCTTGATAACTGTGATATGCCAATGCAATTTGCAATTTGCAATTTGGATACTGATTGCCACTACGTTTGTCTAACCTTCAGCAAGCTATTGATAGCTGGGCTGGCTACATTGTAAACACGCGAAATGTTGAATAACAACTAGGTTGCTAGCTAGCTAGGTCTGAAGTGCAGTTGCAGGTAACCTTCAGCGAGTCCAGCTAGCACTCTATATTGAAGTAAATAAATATGTAAACAACGGTCATTCCGTTCGTCCATTCCCCTAACTTATGTTCTTGACATCCCATTTTTAACCACATTCAGCTATCTATGGTGAAAAATGCAAGCAATTGCAGCAGATATGAAGATCACCCAGCCAGGCTTTAAGTTGAGGCACCGTTTGCAGATGCGCCTCTCTCTCTCTCTCTCTCTCTGCCTCTGCTCTGTTTACTTCATACCAGCAGCATTCTTCAACCACTGCCGAATATGCCTCCAGCGGACACAGCCTTCACTCGATATCCTATTTAATCCGTCGTTTTCTTGCATTAGTCTACATTTCACAAATAGACTACCGCTATCATCACCTTGAAATTACGCACTGTATAGACACTTTACCTGGGAGATGCGTCGGTCGCGTTATCGTCTGGTAGGCTATAGTTCCCTGCGTTCAGTATCTGCGGCCGAGAGAGCTCTGTGCTGTACTGTGCTGGGCATTTGCTTAGCATGCCTATTCGGGGCGGCAACTGGAGGGACGCAGGAGCAGCAGCTCTCCTCAACGCGCCCTGGTTAGCGACAGAATGAATACAGTATGCTTTTTTTCAGCAGTGGCGCTGCTGGATGATTTTGTACTGAATGGATGGCGCTGAATTTATAGACCTACTGTGCCCCTCATATTTTCTTTTTCCAATTAGTTTGCTACAAAGTGAGATTATGATAGTAGCCTAAACAGTACATTTTTAGTTTAGCCCTTATTTAACCAGGTAAGTCAATATCTAAATCCATCTGCCATGGAGTTAGGTAACAAAAAGTAGGCTAATGAAACCTTTCAATTAACGCATGCACGCACGCACGCACATTTCTGACCAAATACAGTAGGACTACACCCGCAACCCCGCATCGATGCACACTAAACACACACACGAGAATGTTTTCCTTGCTGAATGTTCACAGGTGGAGAGAGTTGTTCTCTTTTTTTGCACCACTTAAAAGAACAGAGAAACCAAATGACCTCCATAATATTGACACAGATGTTGCATATAACTGAATCCCTGAAAACTGGGGGGGCTGGTATTTTCTGGCTGCCTCAACCTGTGTATTCCCACAACGGAAATCATTCCAGTAATATAACGTCCGTGATTCACCCATTCTAACGTTTCAATATAGGTCTATTTCATAATTGATTTGTAAAGGCCACTCTACCTACTGACCCAACAATATGCTCATGTTTACAGAGGTTGTATACAAAATGGCACTTTATGGGCCCTGGTCAAAAGTAGTTCACTATAGGTAGTAGGGTGCCATTTGGGAAAGAACCAGAGAGTCCAAATTAACTTCAAATGACCTACTTGATGCTTATCTGCTCCCTTTAAAGCTAGTCATTGTTGCAGTGTGTGCCCAATGGCCCATAGTCATCTCCTGCAGGCCATTATATGTAAGAACAGCATTAACGGAAAGTCATAGTGTGTGTGTGTGATGAGGGACCATCCAGTCTCAATGGTCTCTACTGTAGTACCATTCAAAAGTTTGGACACACCTATTCATTCCAGGGTTTTACTTTATTTGTACTATTGTTCTGCATTGTAGAATAATAGTGAAGACATCAAAACTATGAAATAACACATATGGAATCATGTAGTAACCAAAAAAGTGTTAAACAAATCAAAATATATTTTATATTTGAGATTCTTTAAAGTAGCCACCCGTTGCCTTGATGACAGCTTTGCACACTCTTGGCATTCTCTTAACCAGCTTCATGAGGTAGTCACCTGGAATGCATTTCAATAAACAGGTGTGCCTTGTTAAAAGTTAATTTGTGGAATTTCTTTCCTTCTAAATGCGTTTGAGTCAATCAGTTGTGTTGTAACAAGGTAGGGGTGGTATACAGAAGATAGCCCTATTTGGTAAAAGACCAAGTCCATATTATGGAAAGAACAGCTCAAATAAGCAAAGAAAAACGATCATTGCTTTTAGACATGAAGGTCAGTCCGGAACGTTTCTTCAAATGCAGTCACAAAAACCATCAAGCGCTATGATGAAACTGGCTCTCATGAGGACCGTCACAGGAAAGAAAGACCCAGAGTTACCTCGGCTGCGGAGGATAAGTTCATTAGAGTTACCAGCCTCAGAAATTGCAGCCCAAATAAATGCTTCACAGAGTTCAAATAACAGACACATATCAACATCAACTGTTCAGAAGAGACTGAGTGAATCAGGCCTTCATGGTCAAATTGCTGCAAAGAAACCACACTAAAGGACACCAATAATAAGAAGAGACTTGCTTGGGCCAAGAAACACGAGCAATGGACATTAGACCGGTGGAAATCTGTCCTTTGGTCTGATGAGTCCAAATTTGGATTATCTCTGAAAGGATTATCTCTGAAAGTGTGGTTCCTACTGTGAAACATGGAGGAGGAGGTGTGATTGTGTGGGGGTGATTTTCTGGTGACACTGTCGGTTATTTATTTAGGATTCAAGGCACACTTAACCAGCATGGCTACCACAGCATTCTGCAGCGATACACCATACCATCTGGTTTGCGCTTAGTGGGACAACATGATTCCAAATGTGTTATTTCATAGTTTTGATGTCTTCACTTTTATTCTACAATGTAGAAAAGAGTAAAAAAAGAAGGAAAAAACCTTGAATGAGTAGGTGTGTTCCAACTTTTGACTGGTACTGTACGTGTGATCAATAAAGCCCTTGTAAACAATTACTGTAGGACTATACCACAGCTGTATAGATAAAGCCACTGCTGTACAGATGATCAAACCTTTTGAGTAACATGTAGAGACGATGGACTTCGTAGAGACCTGGCTCTAAATTGGAGGAGAGAAGTCGGAGATGGTATCCTGAACAGAGGAGAAGAGATGTAGGATATGTAATCTCGTCCACCAGCTGGCTCTAGCAATTGAGCTTGGGGACGAGGTGATAGGATATAGGATTATCAAGTCATAATGTCTTCTTTATTATCAGTTCCAGTACATGCTGTTGCTTATATAATACAAAACAATGTACAGTGTATCAATTATAAGATTGATAAAACCATGTCACCACATTATCAGTGAACGTCATTGGTTTGCTTTGAACCAATCTGTTACTCTTTGTTTAGTGTTCAGCATGCTATGTTTTTTGTCTCTTTCCATCTGCACTCAACTTTCTATCTGCACCCTGTTTCATGTTGTTATAACCTGGTCCTCCAGTGACGTGTGGTGAGGTTGGTGACTGGGTAAGCACTGGCTATTATCAAATCCAGGTTTACTCACAAATAAACCGTGATGAAGCCCAAGTTCACCATACAACAGATATCTCCAACAACCAGTGACATACAGTGCCTTCAGAAAGTATTCACACCCCTCGACTTTTTCCACATCTTTTGTCGTGTAGAGATTGTGTGTCACTGGCCTAGACACAATACCCAATACAATATCAAAGTGGAATGGTGTTTTCAGAAATTAAAACCAGACTCACTCATTTCTTGAGTCAATAAGTATTTGTTGTGGCAAGCCTAAATACCTTCAGGAGTGTCACATATACACTTGGAGTCAGGAAGCAGATGCAGAAGGTGAGTTTAATAAGAAGAAAGGCCGATAAACAAAAACAGGAGAAGTGTACTGAACATGAACAAAACCAATACAGCCTGATGACTAAGGCTACTGAGAGCTAAATAAAGGGAGAGTAATCAAGTTGATGATGAGATCCAGGTGTGCGTAACGATGGGGAGCAGGTGGGTGTAATGATGATGTCAGGACCGGTGGTTAGTAGATGGGTGAGTACCAGAGCGGGGGAGCGGGAGTAGGCGTGAGGAGGGGTAAAAACATGCTTAATCATATAATAAGTTGCAATAATAGTGTTTAACGTGATTTTTTTTGTGACTACCTCATCTCTGTACCTCACACATACAATTATCTGTAAGGTCCGTTTTCAGGATAAAAAGAAACGGAATAGAGCTAACCACAAGCATAATTATAGTGGAAAATCTGGTTTAGTCTGCTTTCCAAGTGACACTGGGCGACAAATTCACCTTTCAGCAGGACAATAACCTAAAACACAAGGCTACATATACACTGGAGTTGCTTACCAAGACAACATTGAATGTTCCTGAGTGGCCTAGTTACAGTTTTGACTTAAATTGGTTTGAAAATCTACGGCAAGACTTGAAAATGGCTGTCTAGCAATGATTAACAACCAACTTGACAGAGCTGGAATAATTTTTAAAAGAATAATGGGCAAATATTATACAATCCAGGTGTGAAAATCTCTTAGACTTACCCAGAAAGACTCTCAGCTATTAATCACTGCCAAAGGTGATTCTAACCAAGTAGAACCCATTTGAGTTCCGTGTAGAACCCTTTACACAGAGGGTTCTACATGGAACCCAAAATAGTTCTATATGGAACCAAAAAGGGTGCTCTATGGGGACAGCCGAAGAACCCTTTTGGAACTCTTTCTTCTAAAAGTGTTTAGTGAATAGGGTGCCATTTGAGACACAACTCTGATATTTCTCATCTTAGTGGGCTGACTGCTGACCTGACCTGGAGAAAGATAGGTAGGCGGTGTGACTGCAGGTTTCTGATACACATCCTGGTAGTAGGCATTCAGCTCACATCCAATCTGCCTGAATTATATTTGTGAAGTAAATAGAAAATTGCTGGTATGAATGATCATCTCTTTGGAGATTATTCTCTTTGGTTCCTTTGTCTTCTGACATAAAACAGCTAAAACAACTGGGTTTTTCGACCAAAGTTTCATCAAAGTTTACAACTAATGACTATAGAAATGTGTCCCAAATGGCATTCTATTCCCTATATAGTGCACACATTTTCACCAGGGCCCTATGGTCAAAAGTAGTGCACGAAATAGGGAATAAGGTGCCATTTGAGTAATATTTAGGGTTTGTCTTCATTTAAGACTGGGCCTGTGCCAAACACACCAGAACAGGAAAAGAGGCTTTCTGCTGTATGAGTTAAAAATACTATCAGGTAATGGGCTATTGGAGGCCAACAGGGTATAGTACTGTTAGCTAGTGTGGCCACTGTACAACACAAAGCTTGGTATAGGATAAAGTGGATATTATATTTGACCTGGCGTAGCTCAGTGCCACCTCGCATGCATGTTTATTCTCTCCCTTTGATCTGCCTCGATCAATTCTGGGCCCATGTTGATCTAGAATCAGGTCCCCCCCTGTCCATAATCTTATTAATTATGATCTCGAAGACAAAACTGATCCTAGATCAGCATTCTAAGAACACCACCCCTGGCTATTGGTCATCAGAAATCGTAAAAAATCTTAATTAGCCTAAGCCTTCTGTTTTGATACTCAAAAACATGAAGAAAAAAACATGCAACCCAACGTCAACATTCTAGTATTCGGTTGACATACAGTGCATTCGGAAAGTATTCAGACCCCTTGATTTTTTCCCCCACATTTTGTTACGTTGCAGCCTTATTTTCAAATGGATTAAATAAAACATTATCCTCATCAATCTACACACAATACTCCATAATGACAAGGCAAAACAGGTTTAGACATTTTTGTAAATGTGTTAAAATAAAAAAAACTGAAAGATCACATTTACAGTAGTCAGAAGTTTACATACACCTTAGCCAAATACATTTAAACTCTGTTTTTCACAATTCCTGACAATTAATCCTAGTAAAAATGTCCTGTCTTAGGTCAGTTAGGACCACCACTTTATTTTAAGAATGTGAAATGTCAGAATAATAGTAGAGAGAAATGATTTATTTCAGCTTTTATTTCTTTCATCACATTCCCAGTGGGGTAGAAGTTTACATACGCTCAATTAGTATTTGGTAGCATTACTTTTCAATTGTTTAACTTGGGTCAAACATTTCGGGTAACCTTCCACAAGCTTCCCACAATAAGTTGGGTGAATTTTGGCCCATTCCTCTTGACAGAGCTGGTGTAACTGAGTCAGGGTTGTAGGCCTCCTTGCTCGCAAACACTTTTTCAGTTCTACCCACACATTTTCTATAGGATTGAGGTCAGGGCTTTGTGATGGCCACTCCAATACCTTGACTTTGTTGTCCTTAAGCCATTTTGCCATAACTTTGGAAGTCTGCTTGGGGTCATTGTCCATTTGGAAGACCAAGCTTTAACTTGACTGATGTCTTGAGATGTTGCTTCAATATATCCACTGACTGATGTCTTGAGATGTTGCTTCAATATATCCACATAATTTTCCTTTCTCATGAAGCCATCTATTTTGTGAAGTGCACCAGTCCCTCCTGCAGCAAAGCACCCCCACAACATGATGCTGCCACACCCGTGCTTCACGGTTGGGATGGTGTTCTTTGGCTTGCAAGCCTTCCCCTTTATCCTCCAAACATGACGATGGTCATTATGGCCAAACAGTTCTATTTTTGTTTCATCAGACCAGAGGGCATTTCTCTAAAAAGTATGATCTTTGTCCCCATGTGCAGTTGCAACCATTGTCTGGCTTGTTTATGGCGGTTTTGGAGCAGTGGCTTCTTCTTTGCTGAGCGGCCTGTCAGGTTATGTCGATATAGAACTTGTTTTACTGTGGATATAGATACTTTTGTACCTGTTTCCTTCAGCATCTTCACAAGGTACTTTGCTGTTGTTCTGGGATTGATTTGCACTTTTCGCACCAAAGTACGTTCATATCTAGGAGACAGAATGAGTCTCCTTCCTGAGCGGTATGACGGCTGCCTGGTCCCATGGTGTTTATACTTGCATTCAATTGTTTGTACAGATGAACGTGGTACCTTCAGGCGTTTGGAAATTGCTCCCAAGGATGAACCAGACTTGTGGAGGTCTACAATTTTATTTCTGAGGTCTAGGCTGATTTCTTTAGATTTTCCCATGATGTCAAGCAAATAGGCACTGAGTTTGATGGTAGGCCTTGAAATACATCCACAGATACACCTCCAATTGACTCAAATGATGTCAATTAGCCTATCAGAAGTTTATCAAGCCATGCCATCATTTTCTGGAATTTTCCAAGCTGTTTAAAGGCACAGTTAACTTAGTGTATGTAAACTTCTGACCCACTGGAATTGTGATACAGTGAATAATAAGTGAAATAATCTGTTTGTTAACAATTGTTGGAAAAATTACTTGTGTCATGCACAAAGTAGATGTCCTGACCGACTTGCCAAAACTATAGTTTGTTAACAAGAGTGGTTGAAAAACAAGTTTTAATGACTCGAACCTAAGTGTATGTTAACTTCCGACTTCAACTGTACATAAGTATTCAGACTCAGTACTTTGTTGAAGCACCTTAGGTAGCGATTACAGCATTGAGTCTTCTTGGGTATAACTGTACAAGCTTGGCACACCTGTATTTGGGGAGTTTCTCCCTTCTTTGCAGATCCTCTCTAGCTCTGTCAGGTTGGAGCATTGCTGCACAGTTATTTTCAAGTCTCTCCAGAGATGTTCGATCGGGTTCAAGTCCGGGCTCTGGCTGGGCCACTCAAGGAGATTCAGAGACTTGTCCCGAAGCCACTCTTGTGTTGTCTTGGCTGTGTGGTTAGAGCCGTTGTCCTGTTTGAAGGTGAACCTTCACCCCAGTCTGAGGTCTGGAGCATGTTTTCATCAAGGATCTCTCTGTACTTTTCTCTGTTCATCTTTGGCTTGACCCTGATTAGTCTCCCAGTCCCTGCTGCTGAAAAACATCCCAACTGCATGATGCTGCCACCACCATGTTTCACCGTGGAGATGGTGCCAGGTTTCCTCCAGACGTGACGCTTCGCATTCAGACCAATGAGTTTAAACGTATTTTTGCCCTGTCATTATGGAGTATTGTGTGTAGTCGTAACGTAACAAAATGTGGAAAAAGTCAAGGGGTCTGAACATTTTCCAAATGCACTGTATATAGGCTAGGGCTAGGCCAAGTTCTCACTAATAACTGTCAATGCCAATCTTGCCTAGTTGGTAAGAGAATTTAGACATGTTTTGGATCGTACTCATTTTGACCATTAATTTATTGCAAGGGTACAGATTTCTCTTCTTTATGAAAGGAATGCCCTAAACTTGGCCCAGCTATAATAACTAACTGCATGCAAGGCCTCCTCCATGCACCAAAACCGTCCATTTCACTTCAGAGGCCTTACTATACTTATAATTTGGACTGACTATTTCAGGAACCCGAGACTATTCTGTGGCTACTCGATGCCCACAATCTATCACACAGAACCACAAGACGTCCCAAACAAACCCAAACAATCGGCCCATAGTACTAGTCCAGATACAAACTGTGCCTGCATCCCAAATGGCACCCTATTCCCTATGAACCCTGGTCAAAAGTAGTGCACTATATAAGGAATAGGATGTCATTTTGTACAAAGACTGTTTTCTTGGTACATTCCAATGTTCATTATGTTTGATTGCCTTTGAAACCAATGTCCAGTGAACCAGCCAGCACCCTTTGAAACCACGCTGCAATTTAGTCAAACTCTGAACACATAACATACAACAATGTACTACTGAGTTATTCTCTCATACATGGGGTTAAAGTAAACAAACAACAAAACTTCTTGAAGATCTGATTTCGTCTAACATCTCATACGATAGGAATGATCCATTTAGTGGATGATACATGAATGAGAAGAACATTGAATGATGTCATTGCTGTAGTCCCTCACTCCTCTATATCGAATCTATTTAGTTTCTTCTTTTCACTATAGCTTGTCAGGATAGCTGAAATGGGGTACAGAGATGGAGTTGTCACTTAATAATCATGTAATTGTTTTTATTTTACTAGGCAAGTCTGTCTTGTTTAGGGGCAGAATGACAGATTTTTACCTCATCAGCTCAGGGATTCGATCCAGCAACCTTGCGGTTACTGGCCCAACGCTCTAACCACTATGCTACCTGCCTAGTGTAGCCTAGTGGTAAAACACTATTATGGCACACAGAGTCCATGCAACTTATTATGTGACTTTTTAAAGCATATTTGTACTCCTGAACTTATTTAGGCTTGTGTTGAATACTTATTACTCAAGACATTTTTCATCTTTTCCTTTTTTAAATTCATTTGCAAACATTTCTAAAAACATAATTCCACTTTTACATGTGATGGTATTGGGCGTAGATCAGTGACACACAATCTAAATGTAATCCATTTTAAATTCAGACTGTAACAACAAAATGGGGGAAAAAGTAAAGGGGTGTGAATACTTTCTGAAGGCACTGGATATAAAGCAATTCCTAAATAGAGCAACACAATCCGTACCTAGCCTAAATAGTACTAGTAGTACTGTACTGTTTGTATCAGTACTGGAACACACATACTGCTTATAAATCAATGTGGTACAAACACACAGTTTGTTTCCCACATGGCACCCTTCCCCTATATAGTGCACTAGCTTTGACCAGGGCCCAGTGCACTATATAGCGATTATGGTGCCATTTGGGATGCAACAACACTGTCTGTCACATTGCAAAAGGGCCACAGTTGATGTCTGGTAGTGTACCCCCACTCAACAGCTCTCAGACCTCCTTGCACATAATACCCATAATCAAACTAACTGTACACCAACAAAGCAAATCCTTAAATGACTGGGTCTGACAGAGGTAAGCGCCTCCTGTAACAGATCAAAGATGTGGGGAGAGACAGAAAGAGAGAGAGAAAGAAATAATGGAGAGAACGTGAGGGAGAGAGACAGAGAGAGAGAGAGAGAGAGAGAGACAGAGAAGGTCCAGCAGTATGTGGTCCATCTTTGGTCTGATCCTGAAGCCTGCCCTGGGCCCTGCCTGTGTTCAAATGCTATTTGAAAACATTTAAAATACTTAATCTGTGCTTGATTAAGCGTGCCTGATGAAATGAAACCATTAGTTGCAAAACTGCAAATCCCACCCATTTGGCACTGCAGCCAGGCTAAACATACACTTAAAGTATTTGAAATATTTGAAATACTATTTGAACCCAGGTCTGCCTGAACCCTGCATGGTGGTGCAAAGTCACCTAGAGGCATCTGCTCCAGAGATCAGAGGGCTGGTGGTGCGCGGAGGCTTTTTGTTTTGGCCCTGCAGCTGTGGGATCTAGTTATTGTTGTAAGGTAAGGGATCTGTGGAGAGAGGGGGCACAGGGGTAACTCTCAACACAGTGAGGCTCAAGTAAATCTCCTCACCTCTGAACTGAGTGCTGCCTGATGATGCAGAGTCACTTTGATCCAACTCCGTGTGAAACAAGCCGCAGAGCTGCAGATTCAAATGAGCTACTGAGATTCTTGGGAAAGGTAACCATCTATAGTGTCTACAGCATCTGAAATGGTTCCCATTCCCTATATATTATGGGCCCTGGCCAAACATATAGGGAATAGGGTGCCATTTGGGACACAGCCTTTGTGTGAAAGTTTCAATAACTTCTTCTCTGAAGTCGATGAGATGTTAAAGGAAAGACACGAGACAGTGGACTGGTCTTCCTGTGGTGCTCTCTTTGACTGCTGAAGGCTGAACGTCCATGGCTTCGCATCAGATTTGACCTCAGGCATGTGATATTTAAGTCTGACTGAAAGTGTTCTTCGCCTAGACAGCATGATTATGTGCATGTGTGTGTCTGTGTGAAGCTTAGCCAGTTCAATATGTCCTGCTCAGGGCTTCCCATGCCAGAGATGACATCAGACAGCGATGACATCAGACAGAGATGACATCAGACAGACAACATCAGACAGAGAACATCAGACAGAGATGACATCAGACAGAGAACATCAGAGCACAGAGAGAGAGAATACAGGCAGGAGAATCACTGTTCTGTGCCCCAAAAATGAATATGAATATGGTGCCATTTGGGTGCCATAAACTGGTGCCATAAAATGTGTGACTGTTCAGTTACAGACAGACCAGAGCACTACCGCGGGTATCATGAGAACTATGAGGATCTGCCCCACCCAACTGACATACCTCCATTAATATTATTATTTATTTTTTTACAATATATTTATTGGCTTTTTTTAAAAACAATTTAACAATCATCAGGAAAATATGACACAGATAATGCCCCGTTATTCCTTCCACCTACACAGCTTGCTACATGGGAGCACATCGTGCAAAACCCTCCCCTCCCCAACACATGAACACCCCCCCCTACCATCCACCGGTGTTAGCTTCAATTGTTAACAAAAAAACGAAACAGAATGACCTTCACATCCAATGCTAGAAAATAAATTATTCAACGTAAAAACAAATAATAATAATAATACATTAATGAAGAAAATAATGTGGCAGCTAAGGTGACGACTCTAGAAACTACTGAAAGTCCCCCAAGACATCAGTAAATTCAAAGGGTTTGTTACATAAATTGTATGTTATTTTTTCAGATGGAATATAGGAAGCATAGGAAGTCTTCTAGCCACATTTACTTGCTTGGCGGAGTGTCAGTCGTCCATATAAAAGCTGTGCACTTATTGGCTGCAATGACTGCCAATTTAATGAATCTGGTTTTGCTACCAATATTAACTGGTAGAACAGAGACATCTCTTAGAACAATAAGGAAAGGGTCTAGTGGAACAGTCATATTAGTGACCTGTGATAAGTCCTGAATAATGTCTTCCCAATAAGTGTGCTCACCTCCGTTTTACACCTTGGGCAACATTTAAAATATTTTGAATTGATCTTATACAGTCTCTCTGGTGTAAAGTAGACCCTATGTAAAATATTGAATTGCATCAACTTGTTCCTTGTGTTACATGAAAGACGCTGAGCATCTGAGAAGAGCTCTCCCCATTTCTCATCCTCAACAATGAGACCAAGGTCATCATGCCACTTCATGCAAGCCTTCAGAGCTGCATCGTTCCCCAGCAAAGCTTGAAGACTAGAGAACAGGTAAGATATAGAACCTTTTGCCCCTTTCCTTTCCTTTCCTTTCCTTTCCTTTCCTTTCCTTTCCAGCCACAGTTCATCAGTTATAGGTTTCCTCATGGGCTGAATCCTACCTCCCTGCTGAGTGGCAACATAATGTCTAACCTGTAGGTACTTGAAGAAATGAGTTTGGTGTAAGTGAAAATGAGATGGCAGTTGTTGAAAGGATAGTAGTTCACCTTCTCTATAAATCAAATCAAATCTTATTGGTCACATACACATGGTTAGCAGATGTTAATGTGAGTGTAGCGAAATGCTTGTGCTTCTAGTTCTGACAATTCCACAACTACGTAATACACACAAATCTAAAGGGATGGAATAGGAATATGTACATATAAATATATGGAATAGCAATGACCGAGCGGCATAGGGAAGATGCAATAAATGGTATAAGAGTACAGTATATACATATAAGATGAGTAATGTAAGATATGTAAACCTTATTAAAGTGGCATTATTTAAAGTGACAAGTGATCCATTTATTAAAGTGGCCAATGATTTGAGTCTGTATGTAGGCAGCAGCCTCTCTGTGTTAGTGATGACCAAATGTTTTAATTCCTTTGTTGAACCAAGAAAATGTAATAGCATCTCTGGGTGAGATGGGGTTATTATAGAAAGGTGTTTGTTCATATATAGATCTAAGCCCTTCTGTTTTTTTTACAGACTTCAATCAATGTATTGAAAGTGTTTTTAATGAAAGGGTTGTTTATGAGACCTGGCAAAGCTTTAGGTGGACTAATAGAAGGTATAGATGCCAATGAAACAGGGGACAGACACTCTTCCTCTGTCTCCGAGAGGGTGAACTTGTTGATATATTTTTCCATACCCACACAGCCTTTAACGTAATGTAATATTTTTAAGCCGGATCAATCGATTAAAGTGGATTAAACTATAGCACAAGCATGCACGAAACTACGCTTGTTTTCTACCATCCACAGTGAGTAAAGTGCAGTTGTCTTTTTAAAAACACAAACATCTTCCTTAAAGATTAGAAGAAAACTCCATGAATCACTTAGTGTGTTTTAATGTCTGACTGTCCTGTTTGCACACCGTCATGCTCCAAGTATCACTCTATGGTTACAGTACATGAAAGAACACACAACCTGTCCCGTAAATATATAGGGGCCATACTAAGGAAGGAACATGGGCCCATTCCCACAATGATCTGACAAACAGGGAGTCCCATAAACACACACTGCCTGCGATGTACTGCAATGTACAGCAATATGCTGTAACTAACTATCATGTAAGTAATAGCTTTAGGGCAAAGTGCAACCAAAAACATTTAAGTCACATGAGTAAGGTTTATGACACTGTGATGTTAGCGGGTCCACTCCTTAGCTAGCTAACTAACTAACTAGAATAACGTGGCGACGATAGTTTAAGTTGAACCGGTGAACCATGTAACTAGCGTTAGCGCAATGACTGGAAGTCTATGGTAACTGCAAGCATGCTAGTAGCTAACGTAGACTTTGTCATTGTGCTAATGGTAGTTAGCATTGGCTCACGAAACAACCTCTAACTTCCTTCATACAGGATGCAGAGACATAAAAATGGTATCCATGAGTTCATCTGACTCTGGGGACGTAGATAAAGGACTTTGTTGCCAAAATCCCAAAGTATCCCTTTAATGGTGAATCTAATGAATGTTTCCTATGGGCTCTATAAAACAGTTTGCAGAGTAGGGACTATACATCTCTGGTATTGGAGCAGACTTGATTAGGTGGGGGAGAGAATACAATAGATTCTCTAGAGCATCCTCCACATTTTGACCACAGCTTTCTGGTCTCCCCCTCCCATTGTTAGCCCATAGACAACCCCCATAAGTTCACTGTTGAGGCGTTCTTCTCTTCACCACAGACCTCCAACAGACCTACACCCCAACTCTGGAACGGTGCTCTTTCCGCAGAGAAAAACAACATCCATGTTTGGAGAGGTTAGATTCCATCAGGATCCGGATAGAGAAAAAATAAAAACCTTTTAAGATGTTTTGGCTTGGCTTCTATGTCCTCTGTCTTTACCAAAGCACATGCATTTATTGTAGCTGAAAAATAAATAACACATTTTCTTCCCCCGAAAAGTGATTTAATGTTCAATTGAGCCTCAAAAGCCTGGTGGGCTTTTGTTTTTCTACTCTCACACAGTACCTCTCCCACTCGCTCCCTAACTCATACCTCTCCCTCTATCGGATTCCTGTAGGTCATGGTGTTGTGAAATAAATTGAGGCTTTGTGGTATACTTGACCTGCAGGATAGTGTGGGTGGTGGGAGGGAGACGTTAAAGATATTTTTCATGCTAAATGATTGACCCGGAGTTAAATGACATGCTTCTATGATTTCAGACTCCGATCATACCTGGGGTTAAATAGTATGTATTTTCTTTCAAATACTTCAGCTGCACTTGATTCAGCTTGCCTGGTGTAACTGAACCAATAGAACAGTCCCAGACGTGCAACCCCTACCTGATCTGGCACGCCAGACAGGCTCAATCAAATGCGCAAAGTTATTTGTAAGAAAAACAAATACTATTTGAACCCAGGGTTGCTGCTGCCGAGAGTAGAGAGAGAACCAGACTTACACTCCCAGTTTAAAAAAAACCTCCACATCTGGCGAGAGGAGGGAGGACGAGGACTCACTGGCCTGGACTAGCTAGAAGCGGAGGGGAATGGGGCCGACATCTGAAAACACAGGGTGTAGAGACGGGATAGGGTGCAGATAGGCTGACGCTATAATTAGTCACCTCGAAGGATTCTGGGAAAAGCAAACGGGGGCCCGCTGTGGATCCTAAGAGGCTGGAGCGCAGAGAGTGACTCCCTCCTTCTACCCTAAGAAACATGGTCAAAGATGGGGAGGACATTCAACTCACAGAGTTAGGAATCCCATGCCTACTATACCTAGGCACTAAACCCATGTGGGTCATTCATTTCAGGGGCTGTCTGTCAGCCACTACAGCATGAACAATGCCCCTAATGTCTTCTCAGAGACTGGGGTCTGTGTCCCCAAATGCCACCCCAATCCCTATAAAGTGCACTTCTTTTAACCAGAGCTATGGGCCCTGGTCAAAAGTAGTGCACTGTAAAGGAAATAGTGTGCCATGTGGGATGCACTCTGTGAGTGATGGAGGGTCTATGGGGGACCCACAGGGCTTCGTCTAGCAACACTTTAAAAGGCATCATTAGTATTATTAGTGGTCAGCTGTAAAAGAATGCCTGGCTGGCTGCACAGCAAATTTGCAATTGGAATTTTAGCATCCACAGTGTTTACATTTTCTTAGTAATTATATGCGAACCACCAAAATAGTGTTAAACTAACACCTTTCAAAGTGTTGCTGAACTAAAACCCAAGAGGGTTGGTTACCTAACAAATTGGGTGTTGCAAATTCCAATTTAATAATCGAGACAACCTAGACCATCTAAACTGGCATAACCATCTCAATAACGGGTGAAATACTGTAAATCCAACCACTCACAGATTAGATTAGTTTAGAAAAATGTATGTTATTCATCTTTGTGTAGTATAACATCAATTAATCAATCAATGTGCATGCAGAAACATGGATATTAAAACAAACTATTCTATAAAATAACCTGCAACAAAGCATGCTGGGGAATATGATAGAGGCCCATCCCATGTCTTTTTCACTTAGATTTGATTTTAATATTATTTATTTTTAAATCTCTTTTAGTCCCCATTTGGACCAATCTTCTTCAGAGTCCTTAAACATTAAAATACAATTTATAATATAAACACATTTTCACATATAACACACTATTACAAACATACATAATATACTAACATAATGACCCAATAAATACTCAATCTAAAATCTACTATAGTCCCACAACATATCTGTGTATTATATTTAAATCGTTTTAAAATAATGTTTAAATTTATATATTGAAAGGTTTCTAGTTTGCTCAGTTAATTTATTCCATTTCTTTATTGCTCTAAATCAAAATGTTCTTTAGCCTATTTCTCTTTTCTGTCTGGATAACGTATAGATGGTGGACAATCTATTCCTAGTATTTACGGAATGTCTGTCTCTTACCAGCTGAATACCGTTGTGAATAGAACTTGGCCATTTTAAATTATGTATATCATGAAATAAAATAAGCATGTGTTTTTCAATTATCTTGTCGATTGACCAACCAAGAACATTGCACATGACTGCAACAGAAGAACCATATCTCCACCTTAAAACAATCCTTGCTGCTTTGTTCTGTGCATTCTGCAGCCTCCTAACTTCACTTGATGATGCATTTCCCCAGACTACAGAACAGTAGTTCACCTGACTCTCAATTAATGCTTGTGTTATTTGCTGAAGAATTTATCCTGGTAAATATTTAGCTATCCTTCTGATTATGCATGCTGTTTTACTTTTTATTTGTTTTACATAGATAAGTTATTTGAGACAACCATTATAAGCAGTTGTCTAGCTGCACTCCCAATAGTTTGGTTTCTGCCACTTCTTCAATTTGTACTCCTCCCATACTTAATTGTATTCCATGCTGTTTTGGCCTTTTCCTAGTTGAACAGACCAACATAACTTTGGTTTTCTTGGTGTTTAAAACAAGTTTGTTTTGGCAAACCCACTCCCTGATATTCTCCAAATCTCCTTGTAAAGCTTGCTGTACCTGTTGAACCGATTGTCTTGCTGCATAAATTGTAGTATCATCTGCAAATATAGTAGCTTGAGTTTCAGCTAAGGCATAGGGAAGATCATTGGTATATATTAAATAAAGAAATGGCCCAAGGCAGCTGCCCTGCGGTATTCCACAGTTTAACACGAGGGGAAGAAAATGAACCATTGATATAGGTGGTCTGATTCCTGTCAGTTAGATATGACTGTACCCAATTCAATGCTACCTCCTTAAAAACATAATGCATTAATTTTGTCAAAATTATTTAATGATCCACTAAATCAAATGCTGCACTGATATCTAAAAATAGTACACCCACAAACTTGCCATTATCCACAGCATTGAGCCACTGGTCAGTCATGTCAACCAATGCAGTGGTAGTGGTATGTTTTTTGCGATAAGCATGCCGATTGGCTGTAATCAGATCATTCCATTCCATGTACTCCCACATTTGTCTACTCACAATACCCTCCAATATCTTACAGAGTGTGGGGAGTAGACTAGTTGGTTGACTATTGGCAGGAGTAATGGGTTCTTTGCAGCCTTTCGGAATAGGACACAGTTTCACATGATTCCATACATTTGCAAACATCCCCTTTTCAAGTGACCAATTAAATATGTATCTCAGTGGAACTGCAATCTGGGGAGCAGCACAGCAAAGCAAAAGATTGTCCATAAGACCATAACCTGTAGATTTACCATCAGGTAATGACTTCAATAGGTTTAACACCTCCTCCACTGACACCGTTTGCAGACTAAGAGCAGATCTTGTTGCTCATAATATGATCATCAATCCATTGGACAATAGCTTGTTTGGAAGAATGTATGTTCACATTGTTGCTCAGAAATGTAATTTTCTTTGTAAAAACAATCTACAAAATGATTGGCAACATCAACTGGTTTTGTTATTATTCTCCCGTCAACCTCCACACTATATGGGCATGATGAGATAGATGTACCAAGTAAGCCCTTAACTGTGTTCCATACCTTTTTAGAATCATTTTTACAAATCAATAAACGCATTGTTGTAAAATAACTTTTTTCTTTCGATTAAATTTAACTGCATAATTACGTAATGTTCTATAATTCTGTTCATCAATTTCTCATTTTGATTTGGCTGCTAAGACTTTTGCCATATTTCTTTGAGAAAAAGCCTCACCCAGTTCATCATCAATCCATGGAGATGGACGGGCACCAACTGTACTCTTTCTTATAGGGGCATGATGGTCCATTACCTCAGTGAGCAAATCAATAAAACATTCTGTAGTGTGATTTAAATCATCCTCTAGATAAATCAGCTCCCAGGGTACAGCAGCCAAATCATTTAGAAATAGCTCATGATTAAATGTTTTAAAATTGATTTTGACCACAATCCTAGTTTTTTTTGTTGGAACCTTGGTGTTCATGGTTATGGTCACAATATTATGGTCTGTCCAGCCCACTGGCATTGATCTGGCTTTTAAGCATTGCAATGATATATTACAGAAAATCTGGTCTGAACGATGACCCAACTTAGTTGTTGATCTAGTAGTATCATTAACCATTTGTTTCAAACCACAGTTCTTGGCATATCTCATCAATTTTGTTCTATTCGAATTATTGTGATCCTTCCAATTTATATTAAAATCAATTAGAGAGTTAACGGAAAATGAACTCAACACTGTCGAGTAACACCACCACCACCTGGTTAACACATTTATTCACAGCTGGTGGTGTCAATTTCAATCCCACTGGTGTTAACCCCACAATGATTAACACTTATATCTAACACTCACAACACTTTTTACTTCAACACCAAGATTTTAACACCCAAAAATGTGCTGTGTGCTTGGCTGGCTGGCACAGTAAGGAAGATGGTAGGTTTCAACATCAACAACAGCGTCGTCAACTGTAAATTCAAGATCTTGTAGAATTTCACCTCAGTTTAGAGGTTTGCCTAAAAGGTTTAAATGTTTATTTCTCTCTTATAGGATATTGTCCATTGAGTCGATGTCTTACATAACGGTGTTGTTGAGTATTATGTTATTGGTTTCATTCAGCATTATGTTAGTGAGCCACAATCAATAAACGGTCCTCTTCTGTCCCCTCAGTTGGGTGTCAGCATTACCAACCATCACAAGAGTATTGACTGGGTGTCAGCATTACCAACCATCACAATAGTATTGACTGGGTGTCAGCATTACCAACCATCACAAGAGTATTGACTGGGTGTCAGCATTACCAACCATCACAAGAGTATTGACTGGGTGTCAGCATTACCAACCATCACAAGAGTATTGACTGGGTGTCAGCATTACCAACCATCACAAGAGTATTGCCTGGGTGTCAGCATTACCAACCATCACAAGGATATTGACTGGGTGTCAGCATTACCAACCATCACAATAGTATTGACTGGGTGTCAGCATTACCAACCATCACAATAGTATTGACTGGGTGTCAGCATTACCAACCATCACAATAGTATTGACTGGGTGTCAGCATTACCAACCATCACAATAGTATTGACTGGGTGTCAGCATTACCAACCATCACAATAGTATTGACTGGGTGTCAGCATTACCAACCATCACAAGAGTATTGACTGGGTGTCAGCATTACCAACCATCACAATAGTATTGACTGGGTGTCAGCATTACCAACCATCACAATAGTATTGACTGGGTGTCAGCATTACCAACCATCACAATAGTATTGACTGGGTGTCAGCATTACCAACCATCACAAGAGTATTGACTGGGTGTCAGCATTACCAACCATCACAAGAGTATTGACTGGGTGTCAGCATTACCAACCATCACAAGAGTATTGACTGGGTGTCAGCATTACCAACCATCACAAGAGTATTGCCTGGGTGTCAGCATTACCAACCATCACAAGGATATTGACTGGGTGTCAGCATCAGCCATCACAATAGTATTGACTGGGTGTCCATCCAACCATCACAATAGTATTGACTGGGTGTCAGCATTACCAACCATCACAATAGTATTGACTGGGTGTCAGCATTACCAACCATCACAATAGTATTGACTGGGTGTCAGCATTACCAACCATCACAAGAGTATTGACTGGGTGTCAGCATTACCAACCATCACAATAGTATTGACTGGGTGTCAGCATTACCAACCATCACAAGAGTATTGACTGGGTGTCAGCATTACCAACCATCACAATAGTATTGACTGGTTTGTGTTGTGTCGTGTTGCCCTTGTCCCCTCCCCACACACACAAACACACTCCGCCATGGGGGGGGGTTGTGCCTGGTACCAGCTAGGACAGGCCAGGGGTGACCTCACTCCACTCCACTCACAGCACAAACACCATATTACACAACACTCCCTCCGTTTCCCTCTTACTGCTCTTCTGTTACCCCATCTTCATCTTCTTCTTCCTCCAATCTCTTACTTTCTATTTATTTGTAAATGTTAGACCCATGTGGATACCTAAGTGCCTTCATGCTTATTCAACCACATACATAATCATTTAGTAACACTAATAGCTACCGTAGTTAATAGCTAAACTGTTATGTCAAACAAGCTTTCCTCAGATGTTGAGTGATTGAAGTGGCACATGGCTTCCGTCCTGTGTAGGAAGCATTTAAAGCGCTGCATGGCTTTATGAGGCTATGAGCGTGCGCGCGCGCACGCACACACACACGCACACACACACACACACACACCTCTGGCTCCTGAGCGAGTTTTGGTTTGAAATAACCTGTGATCAAAAGCCAGCGTTCCTCGGCCCTGCCACCTCCCTCTTCCTTTGTAAACAAAGCCAATCTGCTGTCCAGCTGAGCCAAGGGAATACAGGAGAGGAAAGTGACGAGAGAGAGAGAAACTTTTTTGAGTGTAATGTTTACTGTTTTTTATTGTTCATTTCACTTTTGTTTATCTATTTCACTCGCTTTGGTAATGTGAACATACACTACCAGTCAAAAGTTTTAGAACACCTATAAGGGTTTTTGTTTATTTTTACTATTTTCTACATTGTAGAATAATTGTGAAGACATTTAAACTATGAAATAACACATATGGAATCATGTAGTAACCAAAACAAAGTGTCAAAATATATTTATATATTAAACAAATCAAAATATATGTTATATTTGAGATTCTTCAATAAGCCACCCTTTGCCCTGATGAGAGCTTAGCACACTCTTGGCATTCTCTCAACCAGCTTCATGAGGTAGTCACCTGGAATTCATTTCAATTAACAGCTGTGCCTTGTTGAAAGTTCATTTGTGGAATTTCTTTCCTTCTTAATGCATTTGAGCCAATCAGTTGTGTTGTGACAAGGTAGGGGTGGTATACAGAAGATAGCCCTATTTGGTAAAAGACCAAGTCCACATTATGACAAGAACAGCTCAAATAAGCAAAGAGAAACAACAGTCCATCATTACTTTAAGACAAGGTGGTCAGTCAATCATTACTTTAAGACAAGAAGGTCAGTCAATCTGGAAAATTAAGAACTTTGACACCGTCTGTGATTTATTTCAAATTCAAGGCACACTTATCCAGCATGGCTATCACAGCTATAACGGCACGAGGCCAGACCCAGATGCAGACACGGGAGGCAGATGGTTTAAGTCTTTGATATTTATTATATTCCAAAAGGGTAGGCAAGACAATAGTCGTGGACAGGCAAAAGGTCAAAACCAGTTCAGAGTTCAGGAGGTACAGTGTGGCAGGCAAGCTCGAGGTCAGGGCAGGCAGACTGGTCAGGCAGGCGCGTACAGAGTCCAGAAAAAAGGCAAGGGTCAAAACCGGGAGGACTAGAAAAAGAGAATAGAAAAAACAGGAGGACGGGAAAAACACACTGGTTGACTTGAACAGACAAGACAAACTGGCATAGAGACAGGAAACACAGGGATAAATACAACGGGGAAAATAATCGACACCTGGATGGGGTGGAGACAATTACAAGGACGGGTGGAACAGATCAGGGCGTGACAACAGCATTCTGCAGCGACATCCCATCTGGTTTGGGCTTAGTGGGACGATCATTTGTATTTCAACAGAACAATGACCTAACGCACCTCCGGGCTGTGTAAAGGCCATTTTACCAAGAAGGAGAGTGATGGTGTGCTGCATCAGATGACCTGGCCTCCACAATCCCAAACCATCTCAATTTGGTTTAGGTCTGGGGATGAGTTGGACTGCAGGGTGAAGGAAAAGCAGCCAACAAGTGCTCAGCATGTGTGGGAACTCCTTCAAGACTGTTGGAAAAACATTCCAGGTGAAGCTGGTTGAGAGAATGCCAAGCGTGTGCAAAGCTGTCATCAAGGCAAAGCATGGCTATTTGAAGAATCTCAAATATAACATATTTTGATTTGTTTAACACTTTTTTGGTTACAACATGATTCCATGTGTGTTATTTCATAGTTTTGATGTCTTCACTGTTCTACAATGTAGACCATTTTAAAAATAAAGAAAAACCCTTGAATGAAAAGGTGTTCTAATACATTTGACCGGTAGTGTGTTTCCCATGCCAGTAAAGCCCTTTGAATTGAATGGAGAGAGAGAGAGAGAGAGACAGGACATCTACACCATGCACACTGACCAGCCAGGGAGAAAGCATGGCTAAATGTCCCTTTCATCATCATAAACGGATGGCATCATCACCACGTTCCACCATGTATCTCTCCATCAGCAAATGAAAGAAAGCCGACTACATAACGCAATGAAAGATCACAAACACACCGTTAAATCTCACTGGACTGTCTGGTGCATTTGCTGTAGCAGTGTAATACAATACTTTGCTTAGTTAGGTTCAGCGCCCAGCCATCCACAGCAACCAGGAGCAAGACAACACACAACCACACTGTAGGGGGTTTCCCACCCAGATGCCACTTCAGTCTGCTTTTTGAAAACTGATTACTGTATCATAAAACCTGAGCAAAGCAAAACCCCCAACGTAGTGCCTAGCCTTCCTTTATAGGCCCCCCACTTACTAAGGACTACAGGTTTTTAGATCTGGTGGTTCACTTACGTCTGCGGAAAACAGTGTAAAAGGCCTTTGAAAACTTTGAAACTTAAACCAGCACAGTGTTTGGAAAGTAAGGTCAAATATGGAAAAACTACATTTCATTGTTTTTCGGTTCAACTCACTTCTTTGTAGGTCTCTGGTACTCTAGGAGTAATGTTGGGTTGTATAGGACTGTCTGATACAGTAATTGCTATTCCTGGAAGAACACACCTCCTCCACAACATTACTCATGTAAATATGACCCGGTGAGACGACAGAGAGATCATGCAAAGTGCTTCTGAGCCCCCAGCCTGCCGTTGAACCTGTAACCCTGCCTGTGTCCCAAATGGCACCCTATCCACTAGGGCAAGGGTATTCAACTCTTTACCATGCGAGGTCCACCTGTTGTGGAACTGGCTTCAAGGTCCAGAGTTGAGTTTGAAGGCCCTAGATAGAGCACTATATAGGGAATAGTGTGACATTTGGGGAACATCATTGTGATGATGACAAAAGGATACACAGCAAATTGGCCAGTGTTGATTTTTCAGTGTTACATTTCTAGCGCTGATTCAGGAGTAAAACTCTGTTACAGTGAAATTAATACTCAGTGCTGTAAAATAACTCCAGTGTTAGTGTTAATAAAACAGTCCCATCAAAACCACACCCTTCATTATCATATTTCCCAGCATTCTATGCAGGTTGTTATTTTTTGGGGGCGATTGTTTTTAATAATCTGTGCTTTTTGCATGTACATTGATTCATTAATCTTATGCTACACAAAGATAAATAACATACATTTTTCTAAATGAATCCAATCAATTAGTTAGATTTAGTACACCTGTTACTGAAACGGTTGTTCCGGTTTAAATGATTTAGGTGGTCTCCAAAACCAGGGTTCCTAATCCTGGAAGTCATCTGAATGCAGGTTACGGGTGAATAAAAAGTTAAACTGTATTTTATCTCTGGCTGGATTCCTAAACTGGAATTACACATCACTTTGCCAGCCAGCATAATGCGATTTGCAGGCCTGATGTGACCTGTAATTTGTAAACCAGGATTTTCCTAACACCACTGTATTAGGGACAAACTAGGCCAACAAAGCCAGACTGAATGCTATATGTAATGTACTGTCAAAGTTACATTTGTATTACATTTTTACTTTGGAAAATATTTGTTACATTTCCTTATAAACCAGCTCATTTATATTTGTACATTTATAAACATAAAAACAGCATTTGAGTACACACTAATTGTTAACATTCACCTAGATACTAATTTGGTGAAGACAGACCTATAAAAAGAAAGAATTCAACAACCGTCTCTCTGTCACTAACAAATACTGTCATGGGTGGTAACTCTACAATTCACTCAAAAAGAACAGCCACCATTGGAAATATTAAAATTAGGCTTTACACAATGTTAAAACAACATCCAAAATCACTTAATATAACAGCGTTTTTGCACAACACTAATAGCAGTTACCTCTAGATTAACACTAGTGTTGAATAGAAATAACACCGAGTGTTAATTACCTCAGTGTTCAATTTGACTAACAATGGCAAGTGTAATGCAGTGTTAATTTCACACTACAAAGCATTACATTAACACTCAAAATATAACATTTTAATCAGAGTAATTTTTACACTGTAGAGAGGAACCATATGTTATCTGAGCTAGTGTTAAAATGAACTATTTATGTGTTGATTTCATTTATTGTGTAGGTTTCTGTTCCACTCTCCACCAGACTCCCCAAACCCCCCCCCCCCCCAAGTCCCTCCTACTGAAACAAGCCATCCAGCCTTCCATAACAAACAAACAAACAAACAAACAATGTTGTGCTCCTTATTTGGGTGGAAAATCAGATCAGGGTTGTGATTTGGGGCTCTGATAAATTGGAAATGAGTCTGTTGTACTGCAGGAATTACAATCATGCCTTTCTGGAGGGACAAACAGCCCTGATGTCTGACACACTTCATGCGTTCACTCACTGCTGAAATAGTTTGCAAACTAACAGTTTGTGTGTCATGGCCCCATATTCCCTATGATGCACTACTTTTGACCAGAGCCCTATGGGAGGTAGTAATGCACTGTATAGGGGAAAGGGTGCCATTTGGGATGTATACACTGTTAGTCTGCAAAATATTTCAGCAACATTTCAGGGCCAGCATGCAGTTAAAGTAAGAAAGTGGTTTATCACACGGCCTGTCTGCCTAAAATAGTCTGTAGTGTCACACGCACCACGCACCACACACACACATTCACTCTCTCTTTATCTTTCCATCTCTCTCTGGCGGTTAAGGCCAGTAACCGAAAGGTCCCTGGTTCTTATACCTGAGCTGACAAGGTGAAAAATCTGTCGACGTGCCCTTGAGCAAGGCACTTAAACCCTAATTTTCTCCAGGGGCGCAGTACTACTATAGCTGACCCTGTGAAACAACACATTTCAATACACCTATCAGGTATGACAATGAAACATATTTTTCTCTCTCTCTCACACGGCGGTCACTCGCATCGCTCGGAGACTCTCCAGGCCTCGTGGGAATAACTCTTAACTCCGGGGGGTTGAACATGGTCACTTGTTTGTGTGCTTGAGCAATGACACACATTACATTAATCTGAGCTTTACGAACCAACAAAATAAGGAAACAGGTCGTTTTTAAATGAGAAAACATGGTGGGTGTCTTTGCATAAGACAAGTTTGACATGGAAATGAAAAGATTTTTAGGTCTTATTTAGTCTGCAGACGATTAGGAAAATAAACGGAGCGCTGCAGCTCAGATCTCAAATCAAGCTCATTGGCAGCAAACTGGACCTCAAACCCAAACCACTCATCATAGATTGAAAATACCATGATTATGCGCACGTGATTATATGTATGCTGCTATATGCAGAGTACCCCGGCATTAAAGTGTACCATTAAAATGTGTGATTACGTAGGTATGTGAACCTAGATATGCATACGTGTGCACATAGCCACGCACACACACACCCCCCACTCGGACTCTACAGATTGCTCACACATGCTTCCAGTCCTGGCCCTCTGCCACCCGTCTCTCTTCCCAGCACAGGAAACCCCAGCAGGCAGGCAAAGGGCAGGGCGGGTTGGAGACGAGACAAGAGAACCAGATAACCAAAGCGCTTTCCTTTATAGTGTCCTACTGTTAACCCGGGCCTATAGCATCCCACACATACATGTTCTCTCTCTTCTGCACCCCCAGTAATATCTGATGATTATTTTCATTGTAGTATGGAGAAGTGACAGTTGAGTGTCAGGGAACACTTTACTTGACACCCAGTGTCCTAACACTTTATGACACGATAATGTCATAACAGCTGACATAGCGTGCCATAACACTCATGACCCACATAGTTACACCACGACTGTAAATAACTCATTACAACAAAAGATTGAAGAAACAAACTCATTTGAATAAAATGCGGGTTTGGACACTTATGTAGGTGTCATAACCAGCCATTACATAGCGATACAAGTCACAGCTGGTCTAAATATGTGTCGTGACAGTGTTATGACCATACGACAGGTTATAACCATGTCATAGCGTGTAAAACGTTACTTGACCATCTACCAGCAGTGCAGAAAGCAGTGCATAGAGAATAGGGTACCATTCGGGATACCGCCGTAGTCAAAATGCTGTGAGAGGACATGGACAACAAACCAGCTGCTTCCTCCTCCACTGTGTTATAGTTCTCACTCACTTCTCCAATCTTCCTTCTACTTTGAGCTTTTAACATTTTTTTTTATCTTACTTTTAGAGGTGTAGGTGTCTCTGAAGAGCTAGACACTTCTTCCGCTTCAGGTCTCTCTCTCCCCCCTTCAGCACACACCCATGTTTTGATTTGCTGGCCAGAGGAATATGAGAGAGAGCGAGAGAGAGAGCGAGAGAGCGAGAGAGCGAGAGAGAGAGAGAGAGAGAGAGAGAGAGAGAGAGAGAGAGAGAGAGAGAGAGAGAGAGTGCACGGGCCAGACGTTGGAGAGAGGTGATTTTCATGTAATCAAAATGGGTGTGTATTCCCGTTCACACTCTGCTGCCAAATACAGAGTCTACTCATACATTGACATTCAGACAGCCGCCAATACAGTAATGTAATAACGGGTGTCTGCTTGCCAATAGCTAGTGTATTTGCAGTTCACAATCAAAACTATTTGAAAAGTAGATCAGATGTACTGGCCATTGCTTCCCATCTATCGCATCCAATATATGTCAATCGTTGGTTAATATAGCGTACACATCTCGCTACTTACTTGAAATTTACATTCATTAAGAATGATGTCATTAACGAAAAAAAGAAAAAAAGTCTTGCCATTAAAGATATTAATTTGTGCTTTCAAATCTCATCCCAGAGGGTTCAGGTTCTGAACAGAGAAACCGAAGAGAGAAAAGCCTCTGTTCAATCCACCGTCTCGTCTCTGAACTCATTTGAAATGGAAAGATGGAAATCTGTCTCAAAGATCAGTGTGGTTATTTATCTGAGAGAAAATGGAAATTCTCTGCTTGCATCCCAAATGGCACGCTTTACCCTATATAGTGCACTTTTTTCAACCCATGTGCCCTGGTCAAAAGTAGTGCACCTATTGGAAATAAAGGTGCCATTTGGGACGAAAGCCTCTATTACCCCAGTGTAAATAGTAGGGTTTACCGTACCGGCCGTGTTCCTCCAGTATCCAAAATATCAAAGCGTTTTTTTGTAGTTACTATTTCAAGTTGCAGGGACTCTTTCCACACTCCTCTCCTCCACACAAGTTCTCCTCTACAACTTCAAAGGCAGCAGTATTCTTTTTTTAACCCTGCCTTTCTTCTCTCTTAAACAAAAGGAGAGCAGAAAGAAATCAAACCATGGACAAGAAGACAGAGTATGCATCCGAAATGGCACCCTATTCCCTGTATAATGTACTACTGGGCACTGGTCAAAAGTAGTGCACTATGGAGTGAATAGGGTGCCATTAACGAAGCCAGAGTACAAGAGCAGCAGGCCATGTGGTGGAACACTGAGCTAACTGGTCTAACATACTGTATCTGGCAGAAGCATCACAAGGGTTGCATCTGAATGGCATCTTATTCATTATACAGTGCACTACTTTTGACCAGGACCCGCATAGGGTTCAGGTCAATAGTAGTGCATTATGTAGGGAATAGGGTGTCATTTAGGTCTCATCCAATATGATCCTGTGATATATAATACAGTAAGCAGGTTCACAGACAGGAGGACAGATAGAAGAAGAGAAAGATCACTGATGGGTAGAAGAATGGCATTGTGGGATTGAATAGAATAGGAGGAAATGTCAGACCATAGAGAATGATAGAGGACTCTTCTTTGCATCTGTCCTATTTTGGTATCTGAGTGCACGGGCAGCGCCGATGAGGCCATATCCATTTTGAAGTAGTCCATTTTCTTCTTCTCTATGAGTTGGTAAACAAACTGAAAGGGTGCATACTGCCACCTGGAGTGTGTCGTTTGAACAGATATAAAGACAAGGTTGGCGATTTACTGCCACCTGCAGTTATGGAATGTTTGCTCACAAGTATAATTCATTGGCTGAAACCTCCTTAAGACCTGGATGGAATTATGTGATCTTTCCTTCACCCAAGTATTTAACTGGGTGAAGTCCCACCCAGTTAAATACCATTAAACTTAAATTAATAGCCTGGGCATTTTTTGGGGGCTTCAATCACTGAACACAACCAGCGCTTATTAGATACAGGCATCTATTTGAGCCAGGTGCCTGTTTCATTAATGTAGACAGCTTCCACCCACCTCTCAGTCTTGCCCTATTCTGATCCAACTCAAATGTTGAATTTCAACTTTTTGATTTAGCCATTCTCTAACTCGTTTTGGATCAATTCCAAAATGCCTGGCAGCTGCCTCGCCCAAATCTTGCTCAGCGAATTTGATCAATGTTAGCTTGAATATGATGTTGTGTTTTCTTGTTGGTGGCGCCATGGAGAGCAACGATGACAGAATTGTAATAAAAAAACATGAGCTGTGTAAACAATTAATTTATACCCAACATTTACAGGTATTTATTTGCTATTAAAAAGGGACAGGCAGCTATATAAGATATAGAATTTAATTTAAGTTTTCGGGTACTTCAAAATGGTGAAAGTCCTCAATGGTACTGCCCATGCTAAGATGGGCTTTTGGGAAGATGGGGTGAGGTGGATTGAGAAGGTGGAGAAGCACATGTGCTCCGTCCCGTAATCGCAGCAACACCACACTTCTCTCCCCCCTCTTTTTCCTCCACTCGCTCCTTCCCTGTCAGAGCTCTGGCACAAAATTCCACATATGCCTTTCATTTGGAAAGAAGGGAGCCCAAGAGTGAAGTTATCTTACCGCTCTGGAATTTTCCACCCCTCACCTTCCTCAACGGTTAACCCAGATGTAATTAGAGTGAAGGGGGGGGGGGGGGTGTAGACAGGGTGGGGTTATTGGAAGAGGGGTGCCTAACTAACGAACGTGTGCAAAATAAATGGAGTCTGTCTCAAAATATGTCCCATTCGTTTGGCTGTCACTCCCTCTACTTGTTCACGGCTGTCTAAATGTAAGGGTGTAAATGAGAATGAGAGGATGGGGGGGGGATACCATTGGGGCGGAAAGGTGATGACTGGATAAAATGTACAGCTGGTTACTGTAAGCAGAATTCCAGATCCTCCCCCTCGGTATATAAACGGTATACAACTCATTAGAAACGCAAGACAAGAGGCAGAGCAATGAGGAAGAGGTAGCTAGCCCAAAAGTGGTGGATGGCGATATTGAGTCATTTCATTTTCCCGGCCAAACGCATTTGCATGCAGCCGGCAATACATTCACATCCCTTGTGGACCGGTTCGTACCTAAAATAATTCTCCATTCAGGCTGCAAAGGCTTCAATTTCCTCAACTTTATTTAATGGCGAGAAGGTCGGAAAACAATGTATTGGGGAAAATATGCATCCTTTCTTTCTCAAACACCATTTACCGTCCTAATGCTAGTCGCCTAAGGCTAATTCCGGATGTTCTGTATCGCGTTCAGCCAGAGACAATAAAAAAGTAGGAGATAAGAATCCCAGCGGGAAATTAATGGAGAAACGTATAATGCTCCTCCTGGCAGACTGTCGACCAATCACGTTGTCATGCTGCGTCATGCGGTTGTTAATTAACTCACATCTTGGGTGGCAATTAGCTTATCTCAAATCTCGGAAAAGATTTGTAATGTTGTACTTCTTGTTCACGTAATTCCTGCTAATGTTGACTCCCATTCACTACTTGGAGGAGTGGTCTCGTCCTTGTCCCAGAATCGCCCAGAATATACCTCCTGGCCCATTGGCAACGCATTGGCAACGTACACAATGGGTGTTAATATGATTCCAATGGGGTTTCCAAACTCCTCAAAAATATCTCTGGTTCAGCCAATCAGGTTGAAACTATCAGACCAGGGGTTCTGTTTTTTTCATTCCTGCTGTGTTACGTTAGGGATGAATAGAAAATAAAATGACTGCTGCAGTCTGATTGGCTGAACACGATACACAACATCCGGGATTAGCATTTAGCCACTCTAGCATGGTGGTGGAAAATGGTGTTCCATAAAGAATGTACGTTTATTTTCCCTTTTTTTCTGCCTTCTTGTCATTAAATAAAGTTTAGAAAATCAAAGCCTATGCAGCCTGAATGGAGAATGCCTTGGGTACGAACCGGTCAACGAGGGATACGAATGTACTGCCGGCAGAGTAAAATGCATTTGGACGGTAAGATGAAACGACAATTTCGCCATCTGCTGGCTACTCCTCCAACTGCTCCTCATCACCCCTGCCCCACCTCCTCCCAACCTTTCCTCCTCCTCACCCCACCTGCTCAGTTGTCACTAGCTAACACAGCCACTAAGCCACAATGACTAAAACCCACCTATTTCTACAATTTATCTTCTTAAAATGTTATTTTAAACCTAAACCTAACCCCAACCCTAACCTTAATCACACTGGAAACCTTATCCCTAACCTTAAATTAAGACCAAAAGCTATCCTGAACCACCACCTCCTCACCCCCCTGATCCCTTGTGAGGGCCAGGAGCAGAATAAAAGCATTAGTGTTACAGAGTCTTGTCCAACTGCACCAAATGCCTATTTAATCAAAAGAAAATAAACCTGGCCACATTCAAATATTGTCCGTCTGAGTAGGTCAACCTGTCCCTATTGGCCGAGCCCCAGAATTGGAACCTTCTGTCTGAGGTTTAGGCATGGAGACTCAAAGTTTGAAATGGAACCCTATTGACTATACACTGCACTACTTTTACGCGGGTCCTGGTCAAAAGTAGTGCACTTACATAGGGAATAGGGTGCCATTTGGGACACAAAAAATGGAATCAGACATCTGGCCTGGCCTGTGTCTTCAGGCCCCCACGCCTACTACCTAAACACACTGAGGAAGGCAGAGACACACCCAGACAGCACTCAGGATGTATGCCTAGGCCATACCATAATCACCTGGAAGGAAATACATAGAAGGAAAAAAAGGTTTGACTGCTTTATTCAGTTACATGTTTGAAATGACCGATAATGATAAGTTGCAGCAGAAGTCAGCAGAGTAAGAACATGTTGTTAGGTACAGGAACCCCTACCTATATGAACAGTACACAGCTTCCTCAATCAATTACCTCGTACCCCTGCACATCAACTCAGTACTGGTACTGCCTGTACGTAGCCATGTTCTTTTCTACTGCCTGTACGTAGCCATGTTCTTTTCTACTGCCTGTACGTAGCCAAGTTCTTTTCTACTGCATGTACGTAGCCAAGTTATTTTCTACTGCCTGTACGTAGCCAAGTTCTTTTCTACTGCCTGTACGTAGCCATGTTCTTTTCTACTGCCTGTACGTAGCCATGTTCTTTTCTACTGCCTGTACGTAGCCATGTTCTTTTCTACTGCCTGTACGTAGCCAAGTTCTTTTCTACTGCCTGTACGTAGCCATGTTCTTTTCTACTGCCTGTACGTAGCCATGTTCTTTTCTACTGCCTGTACGTAGCCAAGTTCTTTTCTACTGCATGTACGTAGCCAAGTTCTTTTCTACTGCCTGTACGTAGCCATGTTCTTTTCTACTGCCTGTACGTAGCCATGTTCTTTTCTACTGCCTGTACGTAGCCATGTTCTTTTCTACTGCCTGTACGTAGCCAAGTTCTTTTCTACTGCATGTACGTAGCCAAATTCTTTTCTACTGCCTGTACGTAGCCATGTTCTTTTCTACTGCCTGTACGTAGCCATGTTCTTTTCTACTGCCTGTACGTAGGCATGTTCTTTTCTACTGCCTGTACGTAGCCATGTTCTTTTCTACTGCTTGTACGTAGCCATGTTCTTTTCTACTGCCTCTATGTAGCCATGTTCTTTTCTACTGCCTCTATGTAGCCATGTTCTTTTCTACTGCCTCTATGTAGCCATGTTCTTTTCTACTGCCTCTATGTAGCCATGTTCTTTTCTACTGCCTCTATGTAGCCATGTTCTTTTCTACTACTTCTATATAGCCATGTTCTTTTCTACTGCCTCTATGTAGCCATGTTATTTTCTACTGCCTCTATATAGCCATGTTATTTTCTACTACTTCTATATAGCCATGTTATTTTCTACTACTTCTATATAGCCATGTTATTTTCTACTCCTTCTATATAGCCATGTTATTTTCTACTCCTTCTATATAGCCATGTTATTGTCTACTGCCTATATATAGCCATGTTATTTTCTACTCCTTCTATATAGCCATGTTATTGTCTACTGCCTATATATAGCCATGTTATTTTCTACTACTTCTATATAGCCATGTTATTTTCTACTCCTTCTATATAGCCATGTTATTGTCTACTGCCTATATATAGCCATGTTATTTTCTACTACTTCTATATAGCCATGTTATTTTCTACTCCTTCTATATAGCCATGTTATTTTCTACTCCTTCTATATAGCCATGTTATTGTCTACTAAGTCGCTCTGGATAAGAGCGTCTGCTAAATGACTTAAATGTAAATGTAAATGTAAATATAGCCATGTTATTTTCTACTCCTTCTATATAGCCATGTTATTTTCTACTCCTTCTATATAGCCATGTTATTTTCTACTCCTTCTATATAGCCATGTTATTTTCTACTCCTTCTATATAGCCATGTTATTGTCTACTACTTCTATATAGCCATGTTATTTTCTACTCCTTCTATATAGCCATGTTATTTTCTACTCCTTCTATATAGCCATGTTATTGTCTACTGCCTATATATAGCCATGTTATTTTCTACTGCCTCTATGTAGCCATGTTATTGTCTACTGCCTATATATAGCCATGTTATTTTCTACTCCTTCTATATAGCCATGTTATTGTCTACTGCCTATATATAGCCATGTTATTTTCTACTGCCTCTATGTAGCCATGTTATTGTCTACTGCCTATATATAGCCATGTTATTTTCTGCTGCCTCTATGTAGCCATGTTATTTTTACTCGTTATTTCTATTTGTTATTCACTGTGTATTTATTCCTCAGATCACGATTTCAAATTTTTTTTACATATAAAAAAATCTTATCTTTAACTCTGCATTGTTGGAAAGGGACCTGTATAAGTAAGCATTTCACTGTTCTAGTCTACACCTGTTGTCTACGAAGCATGTGACAAATAAAATGTGATCAGATTGTTGGAATAAGGATGTCTCCTGATGAGGTTAAATGAGTTAGCATGGGTAATGGCCAATCTTCCCCTGGCGGAGCCACAAGGTCAGCCAGGTCATGGAGTTCGCATCCTGAAGGTCGTGTGGCATGCAGGAACCCCCGGTTACACACACAGCCTGTTGTTCATTATGGAGCCCATCACTAATGCAATATGAGTTAGCCTGTCTACTGCCCCCCAGCCCGATGCATACCTTCCCACATCCCTGGCCTTCTAGAGGGTCCCTTAAACAGGCTATCATTGTCTGGGGGACGACGACGGTGGAGCTTCTGTGTTTCCACTTCTCTGGGCGGGGGGGGTTGTCATTAAGCTGTCAGACAGACAGTAATGTGGCCCAGCAACCCAACCAGCCAGTGGAGGGAGGGGATGCGGGAGGGATGGAGAGCACAGAGCAAACCCACTGGAGGCCCAACAGGGACTACCCTTCCTAATGGGGTTCATTAAAGTAACACGATAGCTCTGTCTGGGTATAATAGTTGAGGAAGAGAAGAGGCCATGCAAAGAACCAGCACGATGTTGTTGTTGTTTTCCTGGCTCGGACAGGCTTACTTTGCAAATTCCAGAATCAAAATATTTAGTCATAAGAGATGCTGTGTGGGCAGCTGAAGCCCTACAGTACAGCGAATGGTTGGGACAGGATGGGATGGACAGTTTGTATGGGTCTGGGTTTTGCTGTGCTGAGCCGTGGCTGGAGATGTGGGCCCAGTGTTCCCTGGAAGCTGTTGTAACAATGCCATCATCTAGCTTAGGCCTCCAATGAACAAGGTAGGAAGGTATTAACGGTGATTAATGTTTCAAGGCAGTAGCTGTGGGTGACCACAGTAGTTAGCTCCTCCTGGGACATCACAGGATCACAGACCTGTTTCTGCATTTACAGCCAGTCATCCTTGAAGCCCAGTCAGTCTTCCTCGTCACTGGGACTGGGCTGCTGCTACAGATGTCCTTCCAATGAGGCACTAACGTCTTTAAGTAGGTGTGTTGATCTAAAGGAAATCACACTACAATCCATTACCCTCATGCATTTAAGACAAGGTGTCACACCCTAATAAGGGGTGTTACACTTAATCATATCACAATTGTAAAAAATAAAAAAGTCTGGAGAATGCATCTAAAACTTGGTGAATGCAGAGTCTTCTGAAGCTGAGCGAACTGAGTTGGCATGTGGGAAGAGTCTGACTTTCAGGATATGGAAATGAAGGAGAAGTACAATGAATTTAGCCTACCAAATCGCCAAAACGCCTATTTATACCCAATCACGATCTCTTAAAAGTACGTTACTACCTACAGTCTAGTTTGTAACACGCTCTATGAAAAGTGCTTTTAAATGATGTATGATAGCATGTTAGAGGTTAGCATGTCTTGGGGTATCATATTTGTGCATCTAACTTTCTCACTCATTATTCACAATTAATTCAGGACTATCCGTAATCACGGTAGCATCCACATTAATGTAGATGTGTTTAGAAATATATTCTATTCTAATTTACAATAAAAGTGACTCCAAAATGACAACACATCATTTACCATTCATATATATTGGGCACAAAATAGATTTCTGAAACACAGCCAAAGCAAACAGCAAATGCATCCAACAAGTTTGTAAAGTCAGAAGCTTGATATAATCATTGCGTACTAGGAATATGGGACAAAATACTAAACTCAATTTGTCCCAATACTTTTGGTCCCTTAAAAATGGGGGACTATGTACAAAAATGACTTAAAGGTTCACCCAATATGGATGAAAATACCCTCATTTCAAAACCAAAGTGCTGGAGTAGAGCCAAAACAACTTTTGTCTTCAGAATAGGGGATGCGCCAATAAATAATTTGTATATATAAAAAAAGTACTGATCTAGGATCAGTTTCACCTTTCAGAACATAAGATCATAAAGGACAGGGGGGACCTGATCCTAGATCAGACAGTAATGAACCTGTAAAGTCCTCACATCCCAGAAGCTTTAACAAGAAGTAAATGTAAATGTAAATGTAAGTAGTCACCGCTATGTGAGTGAGTATGTGTGTAATGAGTTGATGGAGCCTTCGTTAACCAGAGACTGAACCTGCACCAGGAAGCCGATAGAACTTTAATTACACAAGCTAAACTAGGACGGATTTAATTGGAGCCAATCAGGAATGTGGGAGTAGAGGGGGGGTGGGCAGCGTATTATTTCATATCAGCATTTTCCATATTTCCCTGATTCTGCAAGGGGAAAAAAAAGAAAAAAGAGGTTGAGGAAAAGAGGGAGGACATATCTGGGGAATAAGGAGAAGACTCTATGTGCATTCTGTAGCTCTTCTGTATGCCATTTCTCCTCCACCGTATTCTCAAGTCCCTCAGCCAATCAGATCTTGCAGAGTGGACACGGAACTCATCACACTGCGGGGGGTGTGACCAATGACCAGTGAAGGATTGCTGTATCTACGCCACTGATTGTCCACCGAGACAATAGATAGCTGACAATAGGGAGTAATGTCTCCCAGCCAGCAAAGCTACCCTACTTCTGACGGTGGGTGTGAAAAATAGCTTCAGACAGGGCCTCTTTTGTACCTCTCACACACTTCCTGCCCTGTTCTGTCCCAGATAAGCTGACCAGATAAAAGGTGCTTGTCCACACACACACACACCTCTCAACGCGCACAGCCAGAAGGCGGGTGACATTGGTCGACGTCTCTGAACACCCAACAGACAGACCCCAGCAGCAGAAACCCTTCCTATGTGCCGTCTTAGGTTACATTGGCTGTGGTTTGTTCATGCAGTAACAGTGGGTAATGGAATTCATTCTGGGAAACCATGGACCCACATATTCTGAGGCTCTGTCACTACAATCAGACTAGTAAGTCCCTCCTTTTACTCCCTTTCTTCACACCACATTTCATTCCTATTCCCTCCCTGCTAAATGTTTCCCTTCAGTGGTATTGTTCATACTCGATACGGAGCATAGGCCACCTCCCTTCCCCCACCAGTCCAATTCCACAAAATACATTAGACCCCCTCCTCCTCCTCGGACGATTAATTTCAGATGTATGTGGCCGCTGAATTCCTTAAATAGCTTCCTGTTTTTAGTCTAGTCAGTCAGTCTTCCAGTAACAATGAATCCTGATCAGAATCAGCGGTCATAAGGGAAAGTGAACTAAACGAATCGGACTACCATATGGTATTGTAGCTAGCTAACAGCCCCTTGTTATTCAAACTTACTCACTGCCCTCATTCTCCTGGTCCAAACAGGAGGGGGAAACGGTTGTGTTTGGCTAATTGAAGTGGTATGGTACAACAGAAGTCAGATTAAAAGGATGAATGGATCTCAAGAAGGCTATATTTGGTGTGGTAGTAATTGTGTCCCCTGATAGTGGTTGGTCAGACAGTCTTAAAGTATGGTGGTTTATTAGGGCAATGGGAGGTGGAGATGAGGTGTGTGTGTGTGTGTGTGTGTGTGTGTGTAGGGGAGCCAGGCTCTCTCTCAGTTCTGGCTGATTATGAAAAAGAGAGGGAGGAGATCTGGCCCTGGCGGATTCTGATCATCTCGTTGGCATAGAGCCATTCGCCAGCTACCCTCCCTCAGCCCATGGACAGACTGTTCCACCCACCTGGATGTATCCTGGGTCCTACCAGTGTCCAGGGCAACCACAGAAAGGCCCGCACTGGGCACACAGAACTTTGCATTGAGACCAACCAACCAGGGGGAGGGGGGCTTCACAGGGCATTCAAATAGGCAGTACAGGTAGCCTACCAGTCCCAATCTTCATCGCAAACAATGCTGGATTTAACCACAGCCAGGATGTACAGTAACAATGTTGTAAACATTTTGCCATCACATCCTTTTCCAATGAGCAGCTGACCCCTAAGAAGCCATCCTCGGCCAGCCTCCAGGATTCGTCCCAAACGGCACCCTCTCCCCTATGTACTGCACTTCTTTTGATCAGGAGCCGGGGCCCTGGTAAAAAATAAGTGCACTATATAGCGAATAGGGTGCCATTTGGGAGGCTGTGAAAGTGTTCCGGAGAGGGTGTTACCATGGAGACAGACTCACCCCTTGTCCTTCATTCCGGTAGGGGTAGGTATCTGGTACAACGGTGTCTGTATATGGCGTGGGCCCATACCCCAGTTCATTTTATTAATTAAAGCCATACAGATGTTGAATCAATAGAAGGCTACTGAATGGGTGGCCTTCTCGGTCACCCCCTAGCTACTGAATGGGTGGCCTTCTCGGTCATCCCCCCTAGCTACTGAATGGGTGGCCTTCTCGGTCATCCCCCCTAGCTACTGAATGGGTGGCCTTCTCGGTCATCCCCCCTAGCAACTGAATGGGTGGCCTTCTCGGTCATCCCCCCTAGCTACTGAATGGGTGGCCTTCCCGGCTGAATGGGTGGCCTTCTCGGTCATCCCCCCTAGCTACTGAATGGGTGGCCTTCCCGGTCACCCACCCTAGCTACTGAATGGGTGGCCTTCTCGGTCATCCCCCCTAGCTACTGAATGGGTGGCCTTCCCGGTCACCCACCCTAGCTACTGAATGGGTGGCCTTCTCGGTCATCCCCCCTAGCTACTGAATGGGTGGCCTTCTCGGTCATCCCCCCTAGCTACTGAATGGGTGGCCTTCACCCACCCTAGCTAGTCATCCCCCCCCCTAGCTACTGAATGGGTGGCCTTCTCGTCATCCCCCCTAGCTACTGAATGGGTGGCCTTCTCGGTCATCCCACCCTAGCTACTGAATGGGTGGCCTTCTCGGTCACCCACCCTAGCTACTGAATGGGTGGCCTTCTCGGTCACCCACCCTAGGTCTGCTATGACGGATATAAAAGGTGCAAACAACCACGGTGCCACCATCCAATTCAATGACCAACCCTGTGCCAGGCACCAACTAGGGCAAGGTAGCAGAGCGCCCTGAACCCTGACCTGAAGCAATTGCCCTTTTGGTACAGTGAGACAGAGGCATTCCCTTCCACTGTACACATTGCTTACATAGTTGGCTGAGTCGCCAATGGCTACCTTTACTCTGCTTTCTTAGAGGTGAAAACGGTTTCCCATAGTTTAACTGCGATAGCTAGTTTATTTTTTTTCCAGACCTGGGAGCTTTCAGTGACTGAAAATGAAAGCTAGACTGACGTGCCACCGCAACTAGGAGAACTTGAGAGGAGATACACACACTGATAATCTCATGGGACCAGAGTCTGCTCTACCTACACCCCTCCCATGAGAGAGAGACAGGCTAAATGGCATATACAATACAAATGAAAGAGAGAGAGAGAGAGACAGACAGACAGGAGGGTAGAGGAAGAGAGAGAGACAGACAGGAGGGTAGAGGAAGAGGAGAGAGAGAGAGACAGACAGGAGGGTAGAGGAAGAGGGAGAGACAGACAGGAGGGTAGAGGAAGAGGGAGAGAGAGAGAGAGACAGACAGGAGGGTAGAGGAAGAGGGAGAGACAGACAGGAGGGTAGAGGAAGAGAGAGAGACAGACAGGAGGGTAGAGGAAGAGGGAGAGACAGACAGGAGGGTAGAGGAAGAGGGAGAGACAGACAGGAGGGTAGAGGAAGAGAGAGAGACAGACAGGAGGGTAGAGGAAGAGGGAGAGACAGACAGGAGGGTAGAGGAAGGGAGAGACAGACAGGAGGGTAGAGGAAGAGGGAGAGACAGACAGGAGGGTAGAGGAAGAGGAGAGACAGACAGGAGGGTAGAGGAAGAGGGAGAGACAGACAGGAGGGTAGAGGAAGAGGGAGAGACAGACAGGAGGGTAGAGGAAGAGGGAGAGACAGACAGGAGGGTAGAGGAAGAGGGAGAGACAGACAGGAGGGTAGAGGAAGAGGGAGAGACAGACAGGAGGGTAGAGGAAGAGGGAGAGACAGACAGGAGGGTAGAGGAAGAGGGAGAGACAGACAGGAGGGTAGAGGAAGAGGGAGAGACAGACAGGAGGGTACCCAGGAAGAGGGAGAGACAGACAGGAGGGTAGAGGAAGAGGGAGAGACAGACAGGAGGGTAGAGGAAGAGGGAGAGACAGACAGGAGGGTAGAGGAAGAGGGAGAGACAGACAGGAGGGTAGAGGAAGAGGGAGAGACAGACAGGAGGGTAGAGGAAGAGGGAGAGACAGACAGGAGGGTAGAGGAAGAGGGAGAGACAGACAGGAGGGTAGAGGAAGAGGGAGAGACAGACAGGAGGGTAGAGGAAGAGGGAGAGACAGACAGGAGGGTAGAGGAAGAGGGAGAGACAGACAGGAGGGTAGAGGAAGAGGGAGAGAGAGACAGACAGGAGGGTAGAGGAAGAGGGAGAGACAGACAGGAGGGTAGAGGAAGAGGGAGAGACAGACAGGAGGGTAGAGGAAGAGGGAGAGAGAGGAGTTGGGAGAGGGACAATTCTGCTTGGTTGGGTGACGGGGGAGCGGGTGGTGTGGATTAAAAAGAGGATTGGTGGAGCTATACACTGATATGCTGCCTGGGAGACTTGGGACAGTTGTCCGTTTGTCCCTCAACACACGGAACCCATGTAATAGCCCCGGACAACACTGTTAGAACAATTCATGGAACTGGGAGGGGAAGTGATTGGAGATAAACTTGCTCTACTACCCACAGGTCTCTGTAAACTGAGAGTACGACCCAAATGGCACCGTATTCTCTAATTTAGGGTTCTGACGATACCAGTATCATGACACTCGTTAGTACCGTGGCAAGGAAAGTAAACATGAACCATATTTAACAACTTTAAACATCGTTGTCATCCAGAGTCGCATGCATTTATTTTCCAAGTTGTAGCACACTATTCTACATAAGCAGGTTTTTAAAAGGACCAAATAGTTTGGTCTGCTTCGTGTTTTCATTTTTGGAGTGGAGAAAAAGTGATATTGGTATCGTCAAAGCCCAACTCTGTAGAGTACACTACTTCTGACCAGAGCCAGTAAAAAGTAGAACACTATATAGGGAATAGGGTGCCATTTTGGGAGGCAATATGTGTGTGGAGCCTGGGGAGTAGCATGGATCAGATGGTTTGATCAAAATAAGGACTAAAATGGCAGCCTATTCCCTATATGGCACACTACGTCTGACCAGAGCCCTATGGGCCCCAGAGCCCAATGGGCCCCAGAGCCCTATGGGCCCCACGAGCCCTATGGGCCCCACGAGCCCTATGGGCCCCACGAGCCCCTGGTCAAGCGTAGTGCCGGGGTACTATTTGAGACATAGGGTGGCATTTGAGAGACACACTATAGCACTGGAATGTGTTTTCAAACAAATTACAAAAAGAGGTCATTTCTGAAATTACAATAAAAACTGCGCTCTCAGTGGTCAACTATTTCACACCAGGTTTTAAAAGGATACATTTAATTTTAGTTTAAAAAATAAAAAAAATTGTTAAAAGCTTGCAAAATAAAAGCTTTTAAAAGTGGAATTCCAAATCCAACTGCAAGCCAAGACCATTTTTTAATCCTGTTTTCCATCTGATTTTTGCCCCCAATCCCTCCGTTTTTCAAACCCTCAATCCACCCTTTTAAATTCCTTTAAGGCTCTGAAGGGCGAGCAGCTTGGAGCCAAGAAAATCCCCAAGTAACAAACTGACCAGACCTGGCTTCAACTATATTAAATCATTTCAACTATTCTAGCTGGGCTTGATTGAGCTTGCTTGTACTGTGGCAATAAAACAGTTGTACAACAGAGACCCCCTTCCAGCTATCACTGTAGGCAGGCTAAAACAAGCACTAATAATATTTGCAAGATTTCAAATACTATTTGAACCCAGTCCACGTCCACGGCGTGTTCGCCGCTAGAACCTCCCGAGTTCCTCTGAGTGTTCCAATCCAGCGCCGACCTATCACCACGTTGGCTCATAAATCAGAGCCGATGGTGTGCTGCCCGCAGACACTGGGGATGGGGACCAGCGCTGGCAGGTTAGCCAAACACACCCCTTGAGAATCCCAAGAGCAGCTAGACACACTGCACCCTCTTCAGAAGGAGTACCCCTGCACAGGGAGTGAGGGGTGTCTCTCAAATGGCACCCTATTCCCCATTTAGTGCACTACTTTTGACCAGGGCCCATATGGGAAAGTACTGCACTATGTAGGGAATGGGCTATCATTTAGGAAACACCCCCCCTTTCTCTGTGGAGTGGTACGACTTCTGCAGAGGACAGACATGCGGGTGGGCTACATACTGGAAGAACCAGTCAGTTACATACCATAGGTATAACACAGTATTATTGTGACCCGGAACCTTTCTACCTCTCGAGTTGAGGAAGTATTGGCTCATGTCCGCAAATGGTCAGAAACTACGATTGTATTACAACGTGAATACCTACGGTACCTACATAGTGATAAATCCAAGAGAAGAGTTTGTCATGTTAAATCATTGTTCTTGTGTAAGAATACATTCCTAATTGTACGCCGGTCATAATTAAGTACTGGACAGAAAATCTGATCATAGTATGTTTTGCTAAATGAATTTCTATCTCAACGTTCTGTTAAGCTGCACCCTCCTGAACAAACCTCAAACACAAGCTCTCTAAACCTACAGCTACTCAGACGGGGTAGAGAGAGGGGGGAATCAGTGAGAGGAGGAGAGAAGTTAAGTTCAAAGCTATCCTGGCGTGAGTGTATAAAAATGTATTTGTGTATGTAGTCAATCAGTGTATAAAGTGTGTGTGTGTGTGTGTGAGTGAGAGAGGAGGCAGTTGGTGCTCCTCTCCTTCCCGTCTCAGAGGAGGAACCGTTAAAACTGGATCCCTTTTCACCCCCTAACCTCCCGCTGCACAGAGCGGAAAAACAGCTGTGGGGCCACCGCACACTCCTGCTCCTGAACCAATCTCCTGGGACCTTCATGCACATACCCACTCTCACCGTCTCAAAACACACCCACACTCTCACTCACTCTCTCAAAACACACCCACTTTTTAGCATGAGTCCTACAGTAGTACCTCTATGGTTTGAAGAACCGCAAATGAGGCAGACACGTACAGTAGCTGGAAAAAAACACACATTCCCTTTCCCTAACGGCAAACTATTCAGTGAGTAGGGGGTCATTCACAGAGAGTGATTAGGTGGCAAGAAGTTTTGATGAAATAACGGTCTAAGTGGCCTGATCTTGTGTACACAGTTCACCGAGCTTATCAGGGCTTGGCTTGGAAATGCCACATTTCTAATTAACATGACTGGCAATCAGGCATTGTGAGCAGATTCTGTAAAAACAACATTAAGGCCCTGTCTCTCTCCGTCTCCACCGAGAAAACGAAGGACCTGTGTTTAAAGTGGAATGTGCCTACTCTCTAGCTACATATTTTACATGTTAGCTTAACCAGTAGCCAGGAAGAGGTCAATCCATTTGACAAAATAACCACACCGCTGGTTCCTCTCTGCTCCAGACTGACTGGACAACCAACGGTATGGACTAAGTGTCCAATGACGCACGAGTGCGTCATTGGAGGTGTCCCAAATGGCATCCTATGCCCTATGTAGTGCACTACTTTTCATAGGGCTCTGGTCAAAAGTAGTGCATTATATAGGGAATAGAGTACCATTTGGGGCGAAGATATTGCTTTTCGACGGTTGATGGTAAAAGTTGAATCCAGAAATAACAGATCCCTTTAGCACATTGAATGAGTGACTGTCATAGTGTTCATTATCCTCCAAACATATTTCAATAAACTTGACCACAACTGTTTTTATTATGTCATTAAAAAGTCTTAGTCCATTGTGTGACACTGATTTCAAGGTCCTGAACAGTCAAAATGATGTTTTTCATGAAATGTGATGATATTTGAAGGAAACCAGATCAAAGTATGAAAAATAACTGTTTCTTCTACACTGATAAAGTTTGATCATAAAGTTACTGGTTCCCTCCCCGATGTCAAACACTTGGATCCATTAAGGGGACATCAATTTAACACATTTTAATACAACAATGGTAACACGATATTCTCTTGGTGCTACTTATTTAAATTAGGTAGCACCAACAGAGAAGGCGTGTTTGCAGAGAGGCTAAATAGCTACTCTACTGGTGCCAAAATTTGACTGTAGGGTGTCAGAAAATCTTATTAAAAGTTTACCTTGTTCATCTATGGCAAAGATACTTACACATTTCCCCTTTCATCTGTGTCTGGTGTTAGCTAGTTACTGGCTAGCTAGGGCTTGTCAAGTGAACACAGCCATCAGTGCTGCTGTGAACCACATCACAAGAGACATGCCAAAATGGGGAGATGTATTTTTTATTATGTAAACAATGCAATTAAAAAAAACATTTTTTAACCCCCTTTTCTCCCCAATTTCGTGGTATTCAACTGGAAGTTACAGTCTTGTCTCATCGCTGCAACTCCCGTACGGACGCGGGAGAGGCGAAGGTCGAGAGCCGTGCGTCCTTCGAAACACAACCCAACCAAGCCGCACAGCTTCTTGACACAATGCCCACTTAACCTGGAAGCCAGCCGCACCAATGTGTCGGAGGAAACACCGTACACCTGGCAACCGTGTCAGCGTGCACTGCGCCCGGTCTGCCACAGGAGTCGCTAGTGCGCGATGGGACAAGGACATCCCTGCCGGCCAAACCCTCCCCTAACCCGGACGTCGCTGGACCAATTGTGCGCCGCCCCATGGGTCTCCCGGTCGTGGCCAGCTGTGACAGAGCCTGGACTCGAACCCAGAATCTCTAATGGCACAGCTAGCACTATTATGTCGTGCCTTAGACCACTGCGCCACTCGGGAGGCCTAATAGATGCAATTTCAATGTTGTTTGAGTTGCTTTGTGTCTCACCAAATTTGCTTGAGATGATTTCACTGCTGACTGCATCCAAGTTGCTTGACATAAGCGTTTCAAAGAGCTGTCAGTCAAGGCGAGCTCATAAATATAAGCTCCCCGCTCACTCAGCCTGTCTTTTCAAACTTCCTGGTAGTTAGCCATGAGAGAATGACTTTTCAGAATTACTGTTCAGGATCTTTAATAAAAAACATCTGAATACATCGGCTCTAAATGTATACAAACAAAACGATGTCAGCGGACGCTATAACTTCATGTCTTTATGTACATCGATGTGCAAACGTCGCCATGTAGAGTAGTCTGACTTTCTTATAACGAGCATCTGGTCACAGGCACCCTTTTCACACTACCGTGCTGAACAAAACCAAACTGTTGTCACATTGTCCTTTTCAGGTAGGTTGCAGCAACCATGGCGCAAGCCATATCAGTACAGCTTGGTTTGGCTTCTGATCGGTTATTTGCAGTTGTGTGAAAAGCAATTGGACAAGTCCTCACATGTCCATTCTTTATGGCCATGTAGCCACTGTTACCCATAGACCCAGAACTCACCACTGACCTCTAGTGGGGCTGTACTGCATGGCCGCTCTCTAGCTCTTCACCTCACTGTTCTTTAGAGACTCCAGCAGGCCCTTTATCCTCTCGCTGGCCGGCTCCCTCTTCCTCTTCTTACGACCTTTAACCCCGGCCACCTGGGAGACCGAGGGCATGAGGAGCGCTGCCAGGCCCCAGGGGGCGTTGTTTCCGGTAGCTCTGCCGCCGTGCGGTACGTTGAACTCCCGCTGCTGCAGCATCCAGGCGCTCTCCCGACACAGCGCCACGAAGCGCTCCAGCTGCGTTCCGTTAACATTCTTACTGATGTTCAGCGCGGGCTCAAAGGGGTTCTGGATGTGCAATGGGGACATCTCGGGTTTGTTTTGCTCCCTGCCCTGTGAGACCGAGAGAAAGAAAGAGAAAGTAAGAGATTGAACGAGAGAAGGAGAAAGCGTGAGAGAGAGAGAGAGAAAAAGAGAGAAAAAGTAAGAGGGAACGAGATGGTGAAAGTGAGAAAGAGCTGTCAAAACACCAACTGGTCTTTATACACGGTCCATTTATCTTATTGGTCACGCTGGTGAGGTCAGGTGTTTTGTGGCTGTTGTTATCTATGCCACATGGGCCCAGATAGAATGGATCGGGCTGGTCTGAGTCTGGCACACCTCTCCTCTTCCCAGGCCAGGCTAACACGTGGCTGTGGCTGCATTCTAAATGGCTCCCTATTCCCTATATAGTGCCCTACTTTTGACCAGGGCCCATGGCGCTCTGGTCAAAAGTGGTGCACTTATGTAGGGAATACGATGCCATCTGGGACACAGCCAGTGTCAGCTTAGCTATGAGGAACGAGCCTGGGGGCAGCACCAGCAGGGTAGACACAGATTCACCACGCCTCATCTATCATACCACTGACCCTCTCTGACACCATCACTAGGCTGGTCCTAGATCTGTTTCTGCCATCAAGTCCTTGTCACGCATGACAGCAAGGCTACACCATTGCTGCTTTGGATAATGTGTCTGTGACACGGGGATAGGGTGCCATTCAGGACGTAAGCAGAGCCCTCCAAGGTTCTATGCACGCAACCTACCCACCTGGGTTCAAATAGCGTTGGTTTTCTTTCAAAAGCTTTAGCTGCTGCCCGATCGAGCTTGCCTGACGAAATGGAACCAATGGAATAGTCCCAAAGGTGCAACACTCCAGTCTGGCTCAATCGAACCACACAAGGTATTCGACACTAAACAAGTACTATTTGAATTCAGGTCAAACATGGCCTGCAAAACATGAACTCCTATCTAAGCCTGGGGTTGTAACAAATAAATAAAAAAGGCTGACTGGATAGACGGTGAGAGAAAGAGAGAGGTGGAGCCTCCATCTCAATTGGATGGAGGGATTGATGACCATGGAGCATAAAGCCATCAGTCAGAGAGAGAAGTGGAGCAGGTAGAGAAGAGGGGGGAGAGATGGTAGGTAGAGGGAGACAGGAGAGGGACAGCACACAGTAAAGATGATTGATGGTGATTTCTCGACTACTGAAAGGAAATGGCCACCACACTTCCTACAGGCCTTCCTTCAATACGTCAATCCTGACCCTGGGACATGCACACGACAGACCCCAGGTAAACATCTTTACTACACTATATCTTTAGACTAAGGAGGAGCGACAATGAAAATGAGCAACCAAGCAAAAAAAAACTAACTGGGTAAATGGTATCCAAATGAACAGGCGTCTAAGACTGAATAAACACGTTGTGTGTTTTTGCTTACTGAGCGTGAAGAACTAGAGGTTGGGTTCATATAGAGATGGGTGGAGGAGGAGCAGCCATCAATCACACAGTCCTCGGACAGCTGTAGTCTTAGCAGGCACCGAGGGACGTCAGTGTGATGTTGGTGTGTGATCGACAAACACTTTACGACCACTAGCTTCCCTCAGAGCTGGCCATTTATAAACTATGGCAATTAGGCACAGGGTTGAAAGAGTCTGTGTAGAGCTAAAAGAAAGAGGTTATTTCTGTTTAAAGCTTTCAGTGAAGCACTGTCACCTTATGTCTAAGGATGAATGGAGAAACAGAATGACTTGCTAGTTGACGCAGATTAAAACTAAAATGTTGTGCGTGTGTGCACGCACATGCTTTATACTTAAAGGTTCAATTATTATTATTTTTATTTAATTAGGCAAGTCAGTTAAGAATAAATTCTTATTTACAATGACGGCCTACACCGGCCAAAACCAGACGATGCTTAGGCCAGTTTGTGCGCCGCCCTATGGGAGTCCCAATCACGGACGGATGTGATGCAGCCTGGATTCGAACCAGGGATCATTGTAAACCTGCCACACACACACAATACATTTATTAAACATAAGAATGAGTGAGAGTCGTCACAACCCGGCTCGTGGAAAGTGACAAAGAGCTCTTCTAGGACCAGGGGACAAATAATAATAATCAATAATTTTGCTCTTTATTTAGCCATCTTACATATAATACTACTTGTTCATTGAAAATTGTGAATAACCACAGGTTATAAATCTGCAATGTTGGTTTGTATTGGAGTGAGTCTGTCTGAATTTTTTTTACACACACAGTCTGTACCTGTATTTAGTGTTCATGCTAGTGAGGGCTGAGAATCCACTCTCACATAGGTTCATGGTTGTAAAGGGCATTTGTTGTCTTAACAGCGTGATTTGCCAAGGCAGGAAACTCTGAGCGCAGCCCAATCCAGAAATCTGGCAGTTGCTTCTGATTAAATTCAATATTCACAGAAGCACTTGTTGCAATTTCGATGAGGCTCTCTTGTTCAGATATCGGTAAGTGGACTGGAGGCAGGGCATGAAAGGGATAACGAATCCAGTTGTTTGTGTCATTTGTTTTGGGAATGTACCTGGGTAAATTGTGCACCCAACTCACTCAGGTGCTTCGCAATATCAGACTTGACAATGTCCGTAAGCTTGAGTTAATTTCCACACAAAAAATTATACAATGATGGAAAGACCTGTGTGTTGTCCTTAATGCAGACAGAAGAGAGCTCCAACTTCATAATCATAGCCTAATCATAATCACTACCGGTAAAACGTTTTTGAACACCTACCCATTCAAGGGTTTTTCTTTATTTGTACTATTTTCAACATTTTAGAATAATAGTGAAGACATTAAAACTATGAAATAACTCATATGGAATCATGTAGTAACAAAAAAAGGGTTAAACATATTTAAATATACACTGCTCAAAAAAATAAAGGGAACACTTAAACAACACAATGTAACTCCAAGTCAAACTGTCCACTTCGGAAGCAACACTGATTGACAATACATTTCACATGCTGTTGTGCAAATGGAATAGACAACAGGTGGAAATTATAGGCAAATAGCAAGACACCCCCAATAAAGGAGTGGTTCTGCAGGTGGTAACCACGGACCACTTCTCAGTTCCTATGCTTCCTGGCTGATGTTTTGGTCACTTTTGAATGCTGGCGGTACTTTCACTCTTGTGGTAGCATGAGACGGAGTCTACAACCCACACAAGTGGCTCAGGTAGTGCAGCTCATCCAGGATGGCACATCAATGCGAGCAGTGGCAAGAAGATTTGCTGTATCTGTCAGCGTAGTGTCCAGAGCATGGAGGCGCTACCAGGAGACAGGCCAGTACATCAGGAGACGTGGAGGAGGACGTAGGAGGGCAACAACCCAGCAGCAGGACCGCTACCTCCGCCTTTGTGCAAGGAGGAGCAGGAGGAGCACTGCCAGAGCCCTGCAAAATGATCTCCAGCAGGCCATAAATGTGCATGTGTCTGCTCAAACTGTCAGAAACAGACTCCATGAGGGTGGTATGAGGGCCCGACGTCCACAGGTGGGGGTTCACACTGAGCACGTGACAGACGTGACAGAGTCTGGAGACGCCGTGGAGAACGTTCTGCTGCCTACAACGTTCTCCAGCATGACCGGTTTGGCGGTGGGTCAGTCATGATGTGGGGTGGCATTTCTTTCCTCCATGTGCTCGCCAGAGGTAGCCTGACTGCCATTAGGTACCGAGATGAGATCCTCAGACCCCTTGTGAAACCATATGCTGGTGCGGTTGGCCCTGGGTTCCTCCTAATGCAAGACAATGCTAGACCTCATGTGGCTGGAGTGTGTCAGCAGTTCCTGCAAGAGGAAGGAATTGATGCTGTGGACTGGCCCGCCCGTTCCCCAGACCTGAATCCAATTGAGCACATCTAGGACATCACGTCTCGCTCCATCCACCAACGCCACGTTGCACCACAGACTGTACAGGAGTTGGCGGATGCTTTAGTCCAGGTCTGGGAGGAGAACCCTCAGGAGACCATCCGCCACCTCATCAGGAGCATGCCCAGGCGTTGTAGGGAGGTCATACAGGCACATGGAGGCCACACACACTACTGAGCCTCATTTAGACTTGTTTTAAGGACATTACATCAAAGTTGGATCAGCCTGTAGTGTGGTTTTCCACTTTAATTTTGAGTGTCACTCCAAATCCAGACCTCCATGGGTTGATAAATTTAATTTCCATTGATCATTTGTGTGATTTTGTTGTCAGCACATTCAGCTATGTAAAGAAAAAAGTATTTAATAAGAATATTTCATTCATTCAGATCTAGGATGTGTTATTTTAGTGTTCCCTTTATTTTTTTGAGCAGTGCATTTTATATTTGAGAATCTTCAAATAGCCACCCTTTGCCTTGATGACAGCTTTGCACACTCTTGACATTCTCTCAACCAGCTTCACCTGGAATGTTTTTCCAACAGTCTTGAAGGAGTTCCCACATATGCTGAGCACTTGTTGGCTGCTTGTCCTTCACTCTGCAGCCCGACTCATCCCAAACCATCTCAATTTGGTTGAGGTTGGGTGATTGTGGAGGCCAGGTCATCTGATGCAGCACTCCATCACTCTCCTTGGTAAAATAGCCCTTACACAGCCTGAAGGTGTGTTGGGTCATTGTCTTGTTGAAAAACAAATGATAGTGGGACTAAGGGCAAACCAGATGGGATGGTGTATCGCTGCAGAATGCAGTGTTGGCATGATGGTTAAGTGTGCCTTGAATTCTAAATAAATCACAAGCAGTGTCACCAGCAAAGCACCCCCACACCATAACACCATCTTCTCCATGCTTTATGGTGGGAAATACACATGTGGAGATCTCACAAAGACACGGTGGTTGGAACTTAAAATTTCATTTTTTTTTTTAAACTCCAGATCAAAAGGACAAATATCCACTGGTTTAATGTTCATTGCTCGTGTCTCTTCTTCTTATTGGTGTCCTTTAGTAGTGGTTTCTTTGCAGCAATTTGACCATGAAGGCCTGATTCACTCAGTCTCTTCTGAATAGTTGATGTTGAGATATGTCTGTAACTTGAACTCTGGAAGAATTTATTTGGGCTGTAATTTCTGAGGCTGGTAACTCTAATGAACTTCTCCTCTGCAGCATGAGAGCCAGTTTCATCATAGCGCTTGATGGTTTTTGCAACTGCACTTGAAGAAACTTTCAAAGTTCTTGACATTTTCTGTATTGACTGACCTTCATGTCTTAAAGTAATATTTTACCAAATAGGGCATCTTCTGTATACCCCCCTACCGTGTCACAACACAACTGATTGGCTCAAACGCATTAAGAAGGAAAGAAATTCCACAAATGAACTTAACAAGGCACGCCTGGTAATTGAAATTAATTCCAGGTGACTACCTCATGAAGCTGGTTGAGAGAATGCCAAGAGTGTGCAAAGCGTGGCTATTTGAAGACCCAAATATAATATATATTTTGATTTGTTTAGTTTAACACTTATGGTTACTACATGATTCAATATGTGTTATTCATAGTTTTGATGTCTTCACTATCATTCTACAATGTAGAAAATAGTTTAAAAAAATAAAAAATAAAAAAACCTTGAATGAGTAGGTGTTCTAAAACTTTTGACCGGTAGTGTAGTTCCGGAGAGTCATTCAGGCGAGAAAAATCCCCCAGATAGGCCAGTCGTGTGACAAACTCATCATGCAAGCGGTCAGACAAGTGAAAATTATGGTCAGTAAAGAAAACAAACTAATCTCTCAATTTAAAAAAAACGTGACAATACTTTGCCCCTTGATAACCAGCGCGTACTTATGTATGTTGTAAAAGCGCTACATGGTCGCTGCCCAAATCATAGCATAACATAGAAAATACATGAGCGTTCAGGGGCTTTGCTTTAACAAAGTTAACCATTTTCACTGTAGTGTCCAAAACGTCTTTCAAGCTGTTGGCAGCAAGAGCCTCTCGGTGGATGCTGTGAAGTGCCCAAGTGAAGTCGGGAGCAACTGCTTGCACGCACGTTACCACTCCAATATGTCTCCCTGTCATGGCTTTGGTACCAACACATCTTGACCATCAGAGTCCATTTCATTTCACAAAGCTGTCCAGTACTTTAAAATATCCTCTCACGTTGTCCTGGTTTCCCCCATAAATGTAACGGACATATACCAGTAGCTGAGCCAAGCCAGCTGTAATGCATAGAATTCACTGGCTTGTATGTGAAGCAGTAACTGTTTCAAAACATCTCATGCCATGTCACTGATGCGTCGTGAAACTGTTGTTTGATGGAGGCATTGTCTGTATAGTTTTTTTGGACTTTTCCTCCATTTTGTCCCAGCCATTTCTGTGGCAGCAGGAAGTCCTCCACAATAGTATGGGGCTTGCATGTCCTAGCCACTCGGTAGCTCACCATATGAGACACTTCTAGCCCCTTCTTATTAATGGTATCTGTTGATTTTATACATTTATTCTACAAAAAAATAAAAAATACCCAAATGTATAGCCCAGTTGGATAATATAAATGTACTGTTTGAAAAAAAATATATATATATATAATTTTTCGTTTTAAAATGTGAATCACATTTTTATTTGGCGTACCCCCGACGGCATTGCTCGTACCCCTGGGGTTTGGGAATACCCGATTTAGACCATACGCAGGTCATATCAAGTTTAAACCGGTGCGCTGGTAAAACTTTAGAGTAGCCGTCAAAACTCAAATCTTTAACCAGAGATTTAAAAATGTAAAAAAAGAGTATATGGCGAAGACGCGCTAGGCATGTTTCTCTCCACTAATGCACACTGACTCCCGCCAATTAGTGCGCATTCATTGTTTGTCTGTGTGTTACCTTTCTGATATTGATCGACATGCGGTTGAACGCGAAGGTTCCATAGAACTCAAAGAACTCCTGCAGCAGTTGCTCTGAAAGGAAATACAAAAGAGTATGTTAAGAAATACCACATTCATACGGATGAAGAAACCTGTTTCCATGTGGAAATAAAATACAAAATAATCACATTTATGAGCCCACCTAATGTCTCTGTGTTGTCTTGCAGTCGTATTTTTGCGAAGTCGCTGACAAATGTGCAGTCGTTTCCCTCGATGACACTCTTATCTAGAGGGCCTTGTAGAAAAGGGTGGGGTGGGGGAGCATAAGGTAAATGATAAGGTATATACCACAAGGTAAAGACACACAAGGTAAATGACACATTACACATGCAGGGCCTTGTATAAGAGAAAGGGGAAAGCTTAAATTACATATAATATACAAGATGTCTAGTACCTAATGCCCAATTCCGGTCCCGGAGGGCCAAAACACTTCTGGTTTCTACTTGGTATTTAATTGCACTCACCTGGTATCCCAGATCTGAATTAGATCTGAATTAGTCCCTGGATGAAAAACAGAAGTGTCACAGCCCTTCAGGACCAGAATTGGGCAGCCTGAACAAGACAAAGATTAGGTCCCCATAAAATCTGTTTTATTATTTGCCTGATTCTGTTTTTCCCCCAAATTCAGTTCTCTCCATTTAGTTTTTCCAGGTTTTAGGTCTCAAAATCAAACTTTAATAGAAAACAACAAAAGTGGATGTTCTAAGTCCAGAACAATGCTTAACCCTATACATTCATACCTGTATACAAGGTTGAAAATGGCCGATTTGGGAACCAATAAGCATTGGAACGAAGCGGCTGTAAAGTAACATGCTATCAGTGGAGGCTCCACAGAGGAGGAAGGGGAGGACCATCCTCAGTGAATTTCATAAAAATAATGAAACATTTTTTAAAAGTTATCATTTTTAGATAAAACTATACTAAAACACACTGTTTTGCGATGAAGGTCTACAGTAGCCTCAGCAGCACTCTGTACGGTAGCAACATAGCGTAGCCGGAGGACAGCTACCTTCTGAGCCCATCTGGGTACATTGACTTCAATACAAAACCTAGAAGGCTCCTGGTTCTCACCCTCTTCCATAGACTTGCACTGTAATTATGACAACTTCCGGAGGATGTCCTCCAACCTAAAAGAGCTATTGCAGTATGAACTGGCATGTTGTCCACCAAATCAAAGGATCAGAGAATTGATCTAGTACTGAAAGCATAAGCTACAGCTAGCTAGCACCGCAGTGCATAAAATGTGATGAGTAGTTGACGTAAAAGAGAGAGAAAGACAATAGTTGGAAAAGTTTTCAACAAATTAATTTCTTCCAAAATTAAGCAAGAGAGCTAGCCACATTTTGTAGTACATATATACAGTACCAGTCAAAAGTTTGGACACCTACTCATTCAAGGATTTCGCTTTATTTTTTACATTGTAGAATACTACTGAAGACATCAAAAACGATGAAATGACACATATGGAAATCATGTAGTAACCAAAAAAAAGTGTTAAATAAAAATATATTTTAAATTTGAGATTCTTCTAAGTAGCCACCCTTTGCCTTGATGACAGTTTTCCACACTTTGCACCTACACCCCATTTTCCAGGAATATTATTATCATGTTACTGAATGTATCCAGAGTATTTTCGGATTTTGTTGTCAACAAATGCGGTGAAAATAACAGTAAAAATCTAAGAAATTTAGTGCACAGCAGCAAAAACAACACAGGGTTACACCTGAGTTCTGTGGAAAATCTAAGAAATTTAGTGCACAGCAGCAAAAACAGCACAGAGTTACACCTGGGATAAGCAAACGTACAGTTAATAACACAATAGAAAGACCTGCCAAATGGGGATTTATCTTGACGGAAAATGTTGTAGTTGGGGATGGACCAGTCGTGATGGATCAGCGGGGCTCCGCGTCGGCAATAAAGGGTCCAGGCCAATTGGCAAAAGTAATGTTGCCCACAAAATTAGCAGGTATACCTCTTCGGCTAGCTGGGAGATGGGCCTAGCTCGAGGCTAGCTCAAGGCTAACAGGTGCTTGCTTCTGGACAGAGGCGTTAGCCAGCAGTAGCTAGTCAGTTGCAGCTAGCTAGCTAAAATGATCCGGTGTAATGGCCCAGAGCTTGCGTCAGGAATCCGGTGATGTGGTGGAGAAAAGCAGTCCGAAATGCTCTGGGTTGATATCGCGCTGTGCAGACTGGCAGGTATTGACCGAGCTAAAGCTGGCTGGTGTCCGATCTAAAAAGACAAAGACCGCTAGCCGTGGATAACAGTGACTACTAGCTAGTCAGCTGGCTAGCTTCTGATGGAGGTTCCGGTTATAACGTATAAAAATAGCAGATCAGTACCACATTGGGTGAGGCGAGTTGCAGGAAAGTATATTTAGATCGTCAGTGGAAAGTGTGATGAAAAACATGTACGAATAAAAAACACGAAACCGACTCTTTACATGGGACAAGACAAACACACGTCCGACTGCTACGACATCTTGGATTAGCGTCTGGATTACGTTATTCCCTCCACAACGCAGATTTTTACAGAGCCTTAAAAGATTAATGTTGTCACTCAGAAAACTGACAGGCAAAGAGTGGGATGGATAGAGAGCAAAAAAGGAGGAAGAGATGTCAAAGAGAGCAATTACAAACGAGAGAAAGAAGAGGGAAAACAGGAAGAAAAAAAATCTGATCAAGCTTGGCTCTCCATCAGAGCCTTGGTACCAATCTTCTTGACCATGTCAGCTGAGGGTCAGAGGAGAGGCTGGTGGTGTGTATGAATGTGCTGTGCGTGATTAAATAGATGCCCAATGCTGGGAGGGTCTTGGCCCCTGCCAGAGTGATGGGGCCTTTAAGCACTATGTGATGCTGCCTGGGATAGTGTCTCTGTCTAGGCTAAGGTGGATGGAGGGAGGGAGGAATGCAATTATCTGACAGCCAAGGTGACAAGGGAAGCAGGAGTATGAGCATCACTGCACTACACCAACACAGATATTTGTTGACAACGAGGCTCAACAATCAATTGCTTGAAATTAAATAAATAATCATTTAATAACCCAATTGCCACTCGCTCAGTGGTCCATTTGCTACCCGCTGAATGTCAATTTCTACCTTTCTGAATACAACTAGGAAGTGTAACAATGCAGAACTACAGACTACTATTTGCTAGCTCTTTTGGAGGTGAGATACCGATAGTATTGATTGTTAAATTGTCCACAGTGCTCCATTGTAAGATACCTGCTAGTTCCTTGAGGTGGTCCAGGGTGGGTAGGATAGGAATAGTTCTCCTCTGGAGGAAGAATAGGACCATGACAGTGAGAGAGAAGTTGGAGATCCAGGCTCCAGGTATGCTGCTGGTGATACTGTGGGCCCGAGCCCAGCACCGGACACTGAACACCAGGCAACGCACCCGCCGGTCCAGCCCCCCATACAGGTACAGAAGCTCCGAGCTCTTCATCGCTACCCTGTGGACACACAGAATGACAGTTAAGACTACAGTAGTCTCATTAAATTACACACTTAACCCTGTCTGCGCCTTTAAATGGATCTTTCTTAAATTACTTTCTATCACCATTCCTAATATAAAAATGTATAACAGGTATAACATGCTACTTTCGATCTGATATATATTTGTTTGATATAGTATAGTCTCTGTACAAAACTTCTCAATCTGATGTGAGAAACCATGAAGGTTACAGAAGTTGGTGAGAAGAGAATATGAAAGACAGTGGCACAATATCCTCCAGAGGGCAGCATTTAGCTGAACTTTACAATTCTCACTTAGTACCAAAACATCCATCTATTTTGAAAGGTTCCGTATGACAAATCGTCCATAACCATACCCTTCAATGATTTAACATAATCATTGAGAAACGCGCTCTACTCTACTCTATTTCCTAATAAACTGAGGCATGGGTGGGTTTGTTTCTGAACATTAGAAGGTGTGTATGTGGTAGCTTAACTCTCAGGCTAACCACAGTATCCGTCAGACCAAGAGAAGAAGTGAAACAACAAGCAGTCTCACTTCTCCCATCTCCCTTTTGCACTCTCTCTCTCTCACCCTCCCTCCCTGGAGCCCTCTCTCCCCCTCCCTCATTGGTGCCCCCCCTCCCTCCCTCATTGGTGCCTTCTCTCTCTCTCCCTCCCTCCCTCATTGGTGCCCTCTCCCCCCCCTCATTGGTGCCCTCTCCCTCCTTCCCTGGTGCCCTCGCTCTCTCTCCCTCCCTGGTGCCCTCTCTCTCCCTCTCCTCCCTGGTGCCCTCGCTCTCTCCTCCCTGGTGCCCTCGCTCTCTCTCCCCCTCCCTCATTGGTGCCCTCTCTCCCTCTCCCCCTCCCTCCCTCATTGGTGCCCTCTCTGTCATTGGTGCCCTCTCTCTGTCATTGGTGCTCTCTCTCCCCCCCTCCCTCCCTCATTGGTTCTCTCTCTCCCTCGCTCCCTCACTGGTGCCATCTCTCGCTCTCTCTCCCCCTCCCTCTCCCCCTCCCTCATTGCCCTCTCTCTCCCCCTCCCTCATTGGTGCCCTGTCTCTCTCTCCCCCTCCCTCATTGGTGCCCTGTCTCTCTCCGCTCCCCCCCCCTCCCTCATCCCTCATTGGTCTCCCCCCTCCCTCATTGGTGCCCTCCTCTCTCTCCCCCTCCCTCATTGGTGCCCTCTCTCCTCTCTCTCTCCCCCATTCCCTCATTGGTTCCCCCCTCATTGGTGCCCTCTCTCTCTCTCCCCCCCTCATTGGTGCCCTCTCCCTCTCTCTCCCCCTCCCTCTCATTGGTGCCCTCTCCCTCTCATTGGTGCCCCCTCCCTCATTGGTGCCCTCTCTCTCTCTCTCCCCTCCCTCATTGGTGCCCTCTCCCTCTCTCTCCCCCTCACTCTCATTGGTGCCCTCTCCCTCTCATTGGTGCCCCCTCCCTCATTGGTGCCTGACTAGTTTCAGGGCACAAACACAAGCCACCTCTTTTTTATGTTCCCTCTTTTCCTCCCCCCTCTCTGGTGCCCAACCAGTTTTGGACTAGCCAGCTTGGAACCAGCATTCCGAGCCGTTTCTACATAACTTAAGTTTCTGTCTCGTTTGTGCAAAGCCAGTAGATTAAGGGCAACGAGGAACTAACACGGTAGAGAGTTTCGATGAAGCATGAGACCTAAATGCCATTTAAAAGGGTGACTAATAGTTCTGTGAAAGGGAACTTTAAAGATGAACAATTCAAAATCACACCTAGGCAGTCAGAAATGTGCTTTCATGATTCACAATTGTTTAAAAGGCACTGGTTAAGCATCATAAAAGCTGTTCTAATTTAATCACACTGATGATTAACCATGATGGATGTAAACAAACTTCTGTTTGAGACTGATTAAACCCAAAAAATATGTGTGATCTGTGACCGTGTGTGTGTGTGTGTGTGTGTGTTACCTATTGTTAGCCGTGAGGTCACACTGGAACCCTGACGGTTGGTGGGCGAATCGGACTAGGGGACAGCGAGCCTGGAGGATCTTCTGCACCCCGACACAGCCAGGCCCAAACTGGTCTACACACTCCCCGATCACAGACAGGATACTCTGGGTACCCGCCCGCTCAGACGCAGACCTCTTTGTCTGGTACTCCAAGGAGAGCCCTGCTTTTGGCTGGACAGATGGAACATAACATTTTACATTACTGAAACATAGTGTTAAAATGCATAGGGTTACAGTGAGTATTGTGAGTGAAGATGGCAGGCCCGAGGCTGAAAAAATAATATGTATGGACGACATAGACACTAACAATTGCGTGTGCCTGCCCACACATAAGGGTTTAATATTTTACCATAGAATCTATCAATTTTCCTTCCCGAGAAAATTGAAAAAACGTACAAGGCATCCCGGTATTCCCATTCTATTGAAACGCATATAATGCCAGCGGGAGAAAAATCTGACAGGGTTATACCACTGTTAATGGAGAAATATATATACATCTAAAATCTAAAATCCATTTTCTTGTTGTATTTGTTGCCATTTAATCAAAGTTCTCTCGAAGTCACCACGCTATTTCGTTGATATAACCTTAACAGGGAATTGTCTACCTTAACTGCGTCCAGAGGTCATGTGTAGCCTGCACGTATAGTAAGCAATTACATTTATAGAAGCCATGCAAGAAGCCTAAGGGACGTTTTACAATTTAGTCATTAAGCAGAAGCTCTTATCCAGAGTGACTTACAGTTATTGCATTCATCTTAAGATAGCTAGGTGGGACACCCGCATAGAAAGCACATTTTTCCCTCGATAATGTAGCTGTCAGTAGTCAGAGTTGGGGTGGGGGGGGTCAAGTCAGGGATGCATTTTATTTTATTTATTTTTGGAGGGGGGGGTCGAGGTGAGGAGGATTATTTAAGATACTGTCTGAAGAAGTAGGGTTTCAGACGTTTTCGATAGATGGGCAGGGACTCTGCTGTCCTCGCTTCAGGAGGAAGCTGGTTCCACCAATGGAGTGCCAGGACAAGGAACAGCTTGGACTGAGCTGAGCCTGAAGGTAGGGTTCCGTAAGTAAGCACCATGGTCTTGCCAGTGGAGTGTGCGGAGAAGCAGAGTGACATGAGAGAACTTGGGAAGGTTGAAAACCAGGCGTGCTGCTGCATTCTGGATAAGTTGTAGGGGTTGGATGGCAAAAGCAGGGAGCCCAGCCAACAGCGAGTTGCAGTAGTCCGGACGGGAGAGGACAAGTGCCTGGATTAGGTTGCTTCCTGTGTGAGTAGGGTTGTACTCATGAGATGAACCTGCAGGAGCGAGTCACTGCTTTGATGTTTACAGAAAACAACAGGGTGTTGTCCAGGGTCACGCCAAGGTTCTATGCACTCTGGGAGGGTGATACTGTGGAGTTTTCAACCGTGATGGAGAGGTCTTGGCGCGGGCAGGCCTTCCCCGGGAGTAAGAGCAGTTCCATCTTGTCGAGGTTGAGCTTGAGGTGGTGGGCCGACATCCAAGTTGAGCTATTTGCCGGGCACGGAGAGATGCGTGTCGCCACCTGGGTGTCAGAAGGGGGGGAAGGAGAAAAGTAGTTGAGTGTCATCCGCATAGCATTGATAGGAGAGACCATGTGAGGATATGACCGAGTGACTTGGTGTATAGAGAGAAGAGGTGAGGGCCTAGAACTGAGCCCTGGGGGACACCAGTAGTGAGAGTACGTGGTGCAGACACAGATTATCTCCACATCACCTGGTAGGAGCGGCCTGCCAGATAAGATGCAATCCAAGTTTGCAGAGCCTGAGACAACCAGCCCTGAGAGAGTAGAGAGGAGGATCTGATGGTTGAGAAAGTTGATCATAGACAGCACGCTTAAGTGTTTTGGAAAGAAAAGGGATACGGGTCTAGTGTTGGTTTATTGAAGAGATGAGCAACTCGGGCCATTTTGAAGTCAGAGGGGACACAGCCAGTGGTCAGGGATGAGTTGATGAGAGAAGGGAGGAATGGGAGAAGGTCTCCAGAGATGGTCTGGAGAAGAAAGGAGGGGATGGGGTCGAGCGGGCAGGTTGTCAGGCGGCCAGACCTCACTAGTTGCAGGATGTCATCTGCTACTGGGGACTTTATGTTGAGTAAATATGGTAGGCTGCTAGCGTTGTGATGACTTGTCTAATGTTTGAATGAAGCCAGAGTTGATAGGCTACGTCGCACGTGCATATTTAGCATTTTTGCATCTCGGCTAAATTGACCTTCTCTCTCTGCATATCATCTCACCAGTTGTGACATATTCAATGGATTCTTTTTTTCTGTGCTGATCTGATGCAACGGGATGGTGGCAAGGTAGGAGAAGCTGTCGCACCCAGCCCTTTCCATTTATGGCGAATTAAGTAAATAGACTTAAGTAAATCACACTGAGCGTTGATGATTGATCATGCAGATAGTAGAGCAGAGAAGGCCTTAGATAAGCCAGACTTAGACAAAAAAATACAGGTTTCTCAACATTATTTATCTCGGGAAATGAGAATGGTTTGGGCGGAAAATCTCGGTAACCTGGTTCCCACTTTTAAACCCTACCATACATAGAGAAAAGTGCATCATTTCAATCTAATAAAACCAAGTCAATATTTGCAAGTCAGATTGACTCTCAACATTCACATAGAAGACAGAGCTTTGACAAGCTCTGCAAACTCTCTTTACGCACAAGGGTCTTCTGTTTCTACTGAACAGCCTTGACTACAGGTGAGGAAATGGTGATTTGTAGCATTGTGCACATCTCTCACTTCCCTAAGATCCTTCTTAGCGGAATGTTTACCCAGTGTGTGTGTGTGTGTGTGTGTGTGTGTGAGGGAGCGCACGAGAGAGAAGCACTGATAAAGGCCTTAGTTGTCCTCTTATGGGGCTTTTCCCCCACACTATAATGTCAATGAAAAAAAAAAAATAGCTACAGGAAGTCCCCCCCCCCCGTCTCTTTGAACAAATGCTCTACAGCTCAACAACAGTAAGGGTCTGGTTAACAGGGTTCTTGATGTCCTATCTTACACAAGCTATTGTAACGATAGATGTAAACAAAGGCAATCTAATTCAAAAGGAAAAGGTATGAGGCAGAAAACATGAGACAAATCTCTCTACAGCTGTTTTATGAGATGAAAACAAACCGAGGTCAAAATTGGCATCTAAGAACCATGACAAAAAAAGGTAAGGGATAATCACTTGGAGAGATTCCCAGAAGGTGTGTAGCACTAGCATAATCTTTCCTCCATTGCTTATATGATCTAATTTCAGAGCTACGAAGCTTTTGGGAAACAGACCCGATGTGTTTTTCTCGTAGATTCCTACCTAAACTTGCCCAATAAAAATAAAAATAAAGTTTTTTTCCCCCCGTTGATGGACGTTTTGCTACGGTGTGCCCTACTGAACGTGACTGATGTGGTTTCTACATAGTCCTCATCCTCACCCCTTTCAGATTCCTTCCACTGATGCCGTCCAGGTCCAGAAACATGTCTAGGTCACAGCCCAGCTTCCCGAAGCCGTTGACGGAGGATCCAAAGGGCCGAATGGTGCATTCTGGGAAATATGCAGCAGCTATGTCCTTTAGAAGAGAGCAGACCAGGAAGCGCAGGCAGACGTTCTCTTCCGTCAGCTGGTATGCCTCTGTAAGGGAGGAGATTTGTTGGTCTATCTGAGATAAAGAAAGAGAGAACACCAAAACAGTGTTATTATTTGTGCGTTCAATATTAAGCCTAAAGCAAGGGTTATCTGGAGATCCTTGTTAACCAACAATAATATAATTGAATATCTTGGAAACAATTAGCACAAAAGCTAACAATACCTATACGTTGTCCCTGAGACATACAGTACCAGTCAAAAATGTGGACACCTACTCATTCAGGGGTTTTTCTTAATTCTTTGGGACTATTTTCTACATTGTCATCAAGGCAAAAGAGTGGCTACTTTGAAATAGATTTTGATTTGTTTGTAGTACCACTGTTTTGGTTACTATATGATTCCATATGTGTTATTTCATAGTTTTTGATGTCTTCACTTTTATTCTACAATGTAGAAACTTTTGACCGGTACTCTATGTATCTATGCTAATCTTTATTCAGACAGACAACTTCAGTAGTATTTGAAACCAGGTCATGTCGACCTACACTGGCTTCTTTGGAAAGTCTCTGTATGAGGTCGTTAATGTGTATGGTGGTCTGTGGTTGGCACGGAGGGGCGGACTGGCCATTGGACATGTCCACAGGACCAGCGTTTCTGAGCGAAAGCAGTCTGGACTTGAAAGGCACTGTAGCTTCATGGTTGATACTGGGGATGGCCGTCCCTTCGTGGAGTGATGTGAGGCTCTCCTTGTTGGAAAACTCCACCACAGCATATGTACCCTGGAAGGCCAAACATGAGCACAGTGACAGCACAGTCACAACCTTTTCAGCATGTTTTTATTTTATTTACTTATTTCTGAGTGTTTATTTGTAGACTCACATCTTAGCACAACTGAAATACTTACGTAGCTTTCATAAAAGAAACATTTGTTGATATCTCCATGTCTGGATAAATAGCTGAGGAACTTTTTCTCGTTGGTTTTGGCCGGGCAGCTGATAAGGACAGATCTCTCTGCCTGCTCTATCTTCTCCTCTTGGACTGTGTAAAAAGATTTGTTTCCATCCTTTGAGTCTAAAACCAAGAAAACAGACAGACATACTTTAGCAAGATGATATCATTTATTTTGGTCTGAAAATCGTAACCCATGTCGAAATCTAGCCATCATTAAATTCTAAAGACAAGGCAAAAACAAAGAGTCACATCATGGAAAGTTAATTTATAACATTCATAGGACGCCAACTACCTTCAGTATGTTCTGGCCGGGGGAGTTTTATTAAAGAACCATGACGCTCGTTCTGAATGTTAAAATGCACGGTTTGGGAAACATAAGGAATGCATCTTTCATATCAGCAATAAATCATTTTCAAAAAACTAAAAAAAGGTTAGATTACTACACTACCTTTATAGGGTTAAGGTTCCCACACGTCCATGTTACAGCGCTTGTTAAACGGAAAACAACCATTCGAAGAGGAGTACCTGCGCTAATTACACTGAACAAAAATACAAAACGCAACATGCAAATTGTTGGTCCTCATGTTTCTTGAGCCAAAATAAAATAACCCAGAAATGTTTCACGCGCACAAAAAGCGTATTTCTCTCAAAATTTGTGCATAAATTTGTTTACATCCCTGTTAGTGAGCATTTCTGCTTTGCCAAGATAATCCATCCACCTGACAAGTGTGTGCATATCAAGAAGGTGATTAAACAGCATCATTACACATGTGCACATTGTGATGGGGACAATAAAAGGCCACTCTAAAATGTGCAGTTATCACACAACACAATGACACAGATGTCTCAAGTTGAGGGAGCAGGCAATTGGCATGCTGACTGCAGGAATGTCCACCAGAACTGTTGCCAGAGAATTGAATATTAATTTCTCCACCATAAGCCGCCTCCAATGTCATTTTTGAGAATTTGGCAGTACGTCCAACCGGCCTCAAAACCACAGACCACGTGTAACCATGCCAGCCCAGGACCTCCATATCCAACTTCTTCACATGCAGCACCGTCTGAGACCAGCCACCTGGACAGTTGATGAAACTGTAGGTTTGCACAACCAAAGTATTTCTGCACAAATTGTCAGAAACCGTCTCAGGGAAGCTCATCTGCATGCTAGTCGTCCTCACCAGGGTATTGACCTGACTGCAGTTTGGTGTCGTAACCGACTTCAGTGGGCAAATGCTCACCTTTGATGGCCACTGGCATGCTGGAGAAGTGTGCTCTTCACAGATGAATCCCAGTTTCAATTGTACCAGGCAGATAGTGTGTATGACAACATGTGGGCGAGCGGTTTGCTGATGATAAAGTTGTGAACAGAGTAGAGGTCGAAGATTTCTCAACGCCGATACCGATTATTGGAGGACCAATAAAGCCGATACCGATTATTCGGCCAATTTTTTTATATATTTATTTGTAATAATGACAATTACAACAATACTGAATGAACACTTATTTTAACTTAATATAATACATCAATAAAATCAATTTAGCCTCAAGTAAATAATGAAACATGTTCAATTTGGTTTAAATAATGCAAAAACAAAGTGTTGGAGAAGAAAGTAAAAGTGCAATATGTGCCATGTAAGAAAGCTAACGTTTCAGTTCCTTGCTCAGAACATGAGAACATATGAAAGCTGGTGGTTCCTTTTAACATGAGTCTTCAATATTCCCAGGTAAGAAGTTTTAGGTTGTAGTTATTATAGGAATTATAGGACTATTTCCCTCTATACCATTTGTATTTCATTAACCTTTGACTATTGGATGTTCTTATAGGCACTTTAGTATTGCCAGTGTAACAGTATAGCTTCCGTCCCTCTCCTCGCTCCTCCCTGGGCTCGAACCAGCAACAACAGCCACCATCGAAGCAGCGTTCCCCATGCAGAGCAAGGGAAACAACTACTAGAAGGCTCAGAGCGAGCGCTAACTAGCTAGCCATTTCACTTCGGTTACACCAGCCTCATCTCGGGAGTTGATAGGCTTGAAGTCATAAACAGCGCAATGCTTGACGCACAACGAAGAGCTGCTGGCAAAACGCACAAAAGTGCTGTTTGAATGAATGTTTACGTGCCTGCTTCTGCCTACCACCGCTCAGTCAGATACTTAGATACTTGCTCAGTCAGATTATATGCAATGCAGGACACGCTAGATAATATCTAGTAATATCATCAACCATGTGTAGTTAACTAGTGATTATGATTGATTGTTTTTTATAGGATAAGTTTAATGCTAGCTAGCAACTTACCGTGGCTTACTGCATTCGCGTAACAGGCAGTCAGTCTCCTTGTGGAGTGCAATGAGAGAGAGGCAGGTCGTTATTGCGTTGGACTAGTTAACTGTAAGGTTGCAATATTGGATCCCCCGAGCTGACAAGGTGAAAATCTGTCGTTCTGCCCCTGAACAAGGCAGTTAACCCACCGTTCCTAGGCCGTCATTGAAAATAAGAATGTGTTCTTAACTGACTTGCCTAGTTAAATAAAGGTATATAAAAAAATAAAAAATAAAAATTTTAAATAGGCGCCCAAAAATACCGATTTCCGATTGTTATGAAAACTTGAAATCGGCCCAAATTAAAATCGGCCATTCTGATTAATCGGTCGCCCTCTAGAACAGAGTGCTCCATGGTGGTGGCGGTGTATTGATATGGGCTAGATATAAGCTACGGACAACAAACACAATTGCATTTTATCGATGGCAATTTGAATGCACAGAGATAACGTGATGAGATCCTGAGGCCCATTGTCGTTCCATTCATCCGCTGCCATAACCTCATGTTTCAGCATGATAATGCACGGCCCCATGTCGCAAAGATCCGTACACAATTCCTGGAAGCTGAACATGTCCCAGTTCTTCCATGGCCTGCATACTCACCAGACATGTCACTCATTTAGCATGTTTGGGATGCTCTGGATCAGCGTGTACAACAGCATTGTTTCAGTTCCCACCAATATCCAGCAACATCGCACAGACATTGAAGAGGAGGACAACATTCCATAGGCCACAATCAACATCCTGATCAACTCTATGCGAAGGAGATGTGTCACGCTGTATAAGGGAGATGATGGTCACATCAGATACTGAAAGGGTCTCTGATCCACGCCCCTACCTTTAAAGAAAAGTTTAAAAGCTATCTGTATTCCCAGTCATGTCAAAATAAATCCATAGATTAGGGCCTAATGAATTTATTTCAATTGACTGATTTCCTTATCAAATTTTATTGCCTGCACACACACATATTTAGCACATGTTATTGCAGGTGTAGCAAAATGCTTGCGTTCCTAGCTCCAACAGTGCAGTAATATCTAACAATACACACAAATCTAAAAGTTAAATAATGGAATTAAGAAATATAGAAAAATTAGGACGAGCAATGTCGGGGTCCGGAATATGAATATATATGATATGGGATATATAGACCTTGTGGATAGAATACGTAGTATATCTGTAGGATAGAATATTATATGTACAGCAATAGTTGAATAGGATGGCCTTGACTAGAATACAGTATGACGCATATGAAATTAGTAAAACAAAACATTATTAAAGTGTCCAGTGTTCCATTAGTGACCAGTGTTCCATGTCAATTTACATAGGGCAGCAGCCTCTAAGGTGCAAGGTTGAGTAACAGTGACTAAGTTCAGGGCAGGTTCACTGGGTGGAGATTTTTTGTGGCCCCTACCTCATCAAAGTTACCCATCCCTGACCTAAACGAAGCCAGGCGCGGCACAAACATTTTGTCACTAAAAAAATCCTGTCGGCTGCAACTGTTAAAATAGGTTAAAACATTGTACAGCAGAGGAGGCTGCGGAGGGGAGGACGGCTCATAATAATAGCTGGAACGGAGTAAATGGAATGGCCTTAATCTGAAATTGACTCAATTCATTTTGTTCCTCATCAATCTACAAACAATACCCCATAATGACAAAGCAAAAATAGGCTTTCAGACATTTTTGCAAATATATTAAAAAAACTTTAATAGCATCTTTACATACAGTACCAGTCAAAAGATGACACACCTACTCATTCAAGGATTTTTCTTTATTTGGACTATTTTCTACATTGTAGAATAATAGTGAATACATCAAAACTATTAAATAACACATATGGAATCATGTAGCAATCAAAATAAGTTAAAAAAATCAAAATATATTTTATATGAGATTCTTCAAAGTAGCCACCCTTTGCCCTGATGACAGCTTTGCACACTCTTGGCATTCTCTTAACCAGATTCATGAGGTAGTCAACTGGAATGCATTTCAATTAACAGGTGTGCCTTATTAAAAGTTCATTTGTGGAATTTCTTTCCTTCTTAATAGGTTTGAGCCAATCAGTTGTGTTGTGACAATGTAGGGGTGGTATAAAGAAGAAGAAGCCCTATTTGGTAAAAGACCAAGTCCATATTATGGCAAAAACAGCTCAAATAAGCAAAGAGAAATGACTGTCAATCATTACTTTAAGACATGAAGGTCAGTCAATCTGGAAAATTAAGAACTTTGAAAGTGCCGTTGCAAAAACCATCAAGCGCTATGATGAAACTGGTTTTCATGAGGACAGCCAGATTATTGGTTCTGAAAACCATGTCTTAGTGAGATGCAGAGTAGGTGAAAGTAATGATATCTGCATGCTGCATGTGTGGTTCCCACTGTGAAGCATGGAGGAGGAGGTTTGATGGTGTGGGGGTGCTTTACTGGTGACACTGTCTGTAATTTATTTAGAATTCAAGGCACACTTAACCACCATGGCTACCACAGCATTCTGCAGCGATACGCCATCCCATTTGGTTTGCGCTTTGTGGGACAATTATTTGTTTTTCAACAGGAAAATTAACAAACACGCCTCCAGCCTGTGTAGGGGCTATATAACCAAGAAGAGTGATGAGTGTTGCATCAGATGACCTGGCCTCGACAATCACCGACTTCAACCCAATTGAGATGGTTTGGGATGAGTTGGTCCGCAGAGTGAAGGAAAAGCAGCCAACAAGTGCTCAGCATATTTGAGAACGCCTTCAAGACTGTTGGAAAATCATTCTAGGTGAAGCTGGTTGAGAGAATGCCAACAGTGTGCAAAGCTGTCAAGGCAAAGGGTGGCTACTTTGAAGAATCTCAAATATAAAATATATTTTGATTTTTGGTTACTACATGATTCCATGTGTGTTATTTCATTGTTTTGATGTCTTCACTATTATTCTACAAAGTAGAAAATAGTACAAATAAACAAAAACACTTGAATGAGTAGGTGTGTCCACATTTTTGGCTGGTTTTGGAACCACCAAAACTCTTCCTAGAGCTGGCTGCCTGGCGGGGAATGGCCTTGGTCAGGGAGTGGTCACTCTGACAGATATCCAGAGTTCCTCTGTGGAGATGGGAGCACCTTCCAGAAGAACAATCATCTCTGCAGCACTCCACCAATCAGGCCTTTATGGTAGTGGCCAGACAGAAGCCACTCCTCAGTAAAAGGCACATGACAGCCTACTTGGAGTTTGCCAAAAGCCACCAAAAGGACTCTCAGAACATCAGGAAGAAGATTCTCTGGTTTGACGAAACCAAGATTCAACTCTTTGGCCTGAATGCCAAGCATCATTTCTGGAGGAAACCTGGCGCTATCCCTAAGGTGAAGCATGGTGGTGGCAGCATCATGCTGTGGGGAAATTTTTCAGCGGCAGGGAGACTCGTCAGCATTGAGGGAAAGATGAAAGGAGCAAAGTACAGAGATCATTTATTAAAATCTGCTCAGGACCTCAGACTGGGGCAAGATTCACCTTCCAACAGGACAACGACCCTAAGCACACAACCAAAACAATGCAGGAGTGGTTTGGACAAGTCTCTGAATGTCCATGAGGGGCCCAGCCAGAGCCCGGACTTGACCCAGATGGAACATATCTGGAGACCTGAAAATAGCTGTGCAATAATGCAGAGAAGAAATGGTAGAAACTCCCCAAATACAGGTGTGCCAAGCTTGTAGCATCATACCCAAGAAGATGAGGCTGTAATCGCTGCCAAAGGTGCTTCAACAAAATACTGAGTAAAGGGTCTGAATAATTATGTAAATGTGACGTTTATTTTTTATAAATTTGCCCCCCCAAAACAGTTTTTGCTTTATCATTATGGGGTATTGTGTGTAGATTGATGATGGAAAACACTATTTAATCCATTTCAGAATAAGGCTGTAACGTAACAAAATGTAATAAAAGTCAAGGGGTCCGAATACTCTCCGAATGCACTGCATTTGATGTCATTCCTCTCCAGCCATTACCAGGAGCACGTCCTCCCCAATTAAGGTGCCACCAACCTCCTGTGTTGTACAGTAAGTGTATATTGTGATATGAAAGTAGAGGGCTTTATTTTTTCTAGAACTGTACCGCAATTGAGAGTCCATTCGCGTTCAGATAGCTTTTTTGGCTGCCAGAACCAATTCGCCTCGAAACAGAACATGTAGCGAAGGTCCTTGGTTTAACGTTAGGCTTATTGGGCTAGTCGATTTCATGCAAGAGACAATGGCTCTAGCTACATGACCTGACAAGTGGAAGGGAGTTTGTGCTGGAGATAAGCAGTTATCCATTGAAACTCTTTGGAGAACTGGCAGCTCACTATAATTAAGACATGTGACTCATTTCAGGAAACCAGGCGTATGTCGCTTGTCACTACTTCACAGGAAAGCCATTTGAATGGAAACATGCATTTTGATCATTTAAAAAAGTATTTTTTGCCAGAAATGGGAAAATGTGAACTTTCATGTGCCTTAACCTGTTGATCCTACTACCCCCTACTTTTTCGAACATCCTGTTAAAAATCGCGCAACATTACAGCACCCTGCCACTCATGCCAGGAATATAGTATATTATACTGTAGTATAATATAGTATAGTATATCAACTTTTTTAATTTAAAAAAATGACGTTGCGTTATAAAACGCTGTTTTTTTCCTTGATCACACAGTCTTCATAGATCGATATCTAGGCTATATATGGACCGATTTAATCTGAAAAAAAGACCCAATAGTGATGTTTATGGGACATCTAGGAGTGCCAACAAAGAAGATTGTCAAAGGTAATGAATGTTTTATATTTTATTTGTGCGTTTTGTGTAGCGCCGACTATGCTAATTATTTTGTTTACGTCCCCTGCGGGTCTTTTGGGGTGTTGCATGCTATCAGATAATAGCTTCTCATGCTTTCGCCGAAAAGCATTTTAAAAATCTGACTTGTTGGCTGGATTCACAACGAGTGTAGCTTTAATTCAGTACCCTGCATGTGTGTTTTAATGGGAAAAAAACCATTTGAGTTTTAACGAGTGCTATTAGCATTTAGCGTAGCGCATTTGCATTTCCAGATGTCTAGATGGGACGCAAGAGGTTAATAACAAACGTGTATGCCATCTGTAAATACGAATACAATTGTTAAAGTACGAGCCTTGTTGGTTAAGCCACAGAAAAAGCCAGCAACCTTCCCACTAGCCATGATTAGCTGAGATAATGAGTGGGCTGGACATGTGAAGAGAGGAGTTCAGATTGGTCTGCCATATAGATTGCTTCTGTCTATTTGAGCTGGCCAGTCTGTGTTGGTAATCCTGGTGAACGTGTCTTTTTTTTTAAATGTATTGTGTAGTGGAGTTGCATAAGTGTTGATCTCCACTTTCTGGAGGATCTAGTTTTGAAATCAGTGGTAAACAAATCATCGGCCTGAGCGTGGCTCTGAACGATCCGAGATCGAAACGAGATGGGTGGGGCTAAAGCTTAAGAGGGTGTGAACGATGCTGAATGGGTGTAGACAAAGAAGAGCTCTCCAGTAGCTACCAAAACATTCAAAGGCCGTTCTCAAAAGTGAGAAGTTTATCAACTTTCAAAGCAGAATTACTTAACCATTGTTCCTCAAAAATGATGATATACCATTCTGTAAATCTGAGTCTCTACTTTATCCAATGTAAACAAATAAATAAAATGCAAATGTTGCTACATAAGACCTATTTGATCCGGTCGGTCGGTCACATTTGGCTAGGTAGCAACGTCCGCAATCTAACGTTACAAATCATGTGGTTACAGCCCTGTTGTGTGTGTGGTCGGTGGATGAGAAACCTACCGATTTTATATTTCTTATTGGGTGCATCGGTCTTCGTAGCAGCAGTACTAGTTCCGAACTTTCTTTGAAAACATGAATCTACTTTTTTAAAGCATTTAGAGAGGCTGCCCCTCAAATGCAACCTGCACACCGCAATGGAAGACGCCATCGCTGCACTGAGACTGCCGTGAAAGCGCATGCGTGTGCTGTATGTTCTATGGCATCCGAAACGTGCCAAAAATCAAAGCTCAATCAGCGTCAAACATGAGTTTTGCGTTTTTCCTATATTTGCAAAACCAATGAGTGTATGGTATGTGCCCTCAGTTAGGTAACCTGCAAATTAGTCTCATGATGACACTTTTTTTTATCATGCTGTCACTATATAGTCAGTTCTCTCATATACAATATTTGTATCGAAGCACAGGCAGAATTGTTGGAGTAGTGAAAATACCGAACTATCCCATGGAATCTGATGAATCCGTTTGCCTACAGAAATCAAATATTAGGGGGAAATCCAAGACTGTGAAAAGGAAAACGAAACTACAGAGGAATACGCTAAGGTTACAAGACACCACTTTCGGCTTATGTTTTTATTTACACAATACCACCTAAACACAGAGACTGATACGGACTTCCTCTTATACTTCCTAGCTCGTGAGTGGGAATTACAGTCCGTAGGCTCTTTAGTGCGCGTTAGAGTTGACAGCAGTCGGACGCAAGAATGGAGTAGCGCATTCGGAGGGGATCCTACCCTACGTTATTTATTACATAGAATCAGGTAAGCACATCGTTATTACGCTATTTCAAACAAATAATGGTCCGTTTATATTTGCTATTTGTTGGTGACTTTAGTTATGTTGAGTGTTCAGTGTTGCAGTGTTGGGAGGGCAATTGGTTGACGTAGTCTACACTCGAGTACATTCTTCTTCACTTAGCGATAACCTACAGCAGGGTAGGTCCGCGAGTGATTTTATTAGCCACCCAAGTTCTCTAAAAAACACGAGCAAATAATCTACAAGTGGTTTTAATTTAAGAAATCTGTTCAAAAGTATTCCCACGCATAATAGAGAGGTATATGATTGTATACAAGGTTTGAAATGTTTTAGTCAGATATTATATCTGGTTGGGCTTCTTGCGGTCAATTTGCAATCTATAAATTATATGTTATTATTTTCCAGCCCATATTGGAATTTCAGTTGCCTAATGAATCATCACCGTTCCATTTCAGAAATCAGCAGAAGCTAGAATATCAAAATGGATTACAAATATGCCAATGCTGGAATAGAACTCCTGCTGGCTCACATGAACATAGAGGATATCATTGGCGCTGTTGAGAATCTCTATCACACCGAGGAGGAAGAGGCTGGGGCATTGTGTGAAGAAGGTCTCTCTCATGAGGAGATGGATGAGAACGAGGAGACTGTGGATGATTCGGGGGACGAAGTGACGGGAGGGACCCAGGGCACACAGCAGGGGAACGGTGGTGGTATGGTCCGGTACGGGACGGTGTCGGACTTGCTCTCCTTCGTCAACCTGATCTCTAACATGCCACCAGAATCACTGCAGCACCAGCCCGAGGAGATGGGTGTGTTACTGAACAAGGTGAGACGTCAGGACACTAGTGTTTTTTTTTTGTATCTGTCCCCACAAAGGTCTCATTAGATACTTTTGGTCATGTGGTGTACAGTATGTGGACATCTCAATCCAAAATGTTGGAACATTGCTGCGGGGACAGACTTCCTTTCAGCCGCAAGAGCATTAATGAGGTTGGGTGCCGGTGTTGGGTGATTAGGTCTGGCTTGCAGTTGGCGTTCCAATTCATCCCAAAGGTGTTCAATGGGGTTGAGGTCAGGGCTCTGTGCAGGCCAGTCAAGTTCTTCCACACCGATCTCGGCAAACCATTTCTGTATTGACATTCGCTTTGTGCACTGGGGCATTGTCATGTTGAAACAGGAAAAGGCCATCCCCAAACAGTTGCCACAAAGTTGTAAGCACAGAATCGTCTAGAGAACGTAATTGTACTCTGTAGCATTAAGATTATCCTTCACTGGAACTAAGGGGCCTAGCCCGAACAATGAAAAACAACCCCAGACCATTATTCCTCCTCCACCAAACTTTACAGGTGGAATTATACATTCGGGCAGATATCGTTCTCCTGGCATCCGCCAAACCCAGATTAATCCATCAGACTGCCAGCTGGTGAAGCGGGATTCATCACTCCAGAGAACGCATTTCCACCGCTCCAGAGTCCAATGGCGGCAAACTTTACACCACTTCAGACAACACTTGGCATTGCGCATGGTGGTTGCTCTGGCATGGAAGCCCATTTCTTGAAGCTCCTGGCGAGCAGTTCTTGTGCTGACGTTGCTTCCAGAGGCAGTTTGGAACTCGGTAGTGAGTGTCGCAACCAAGGACAGACTATTTTTCAGCACTCGGCAGGCCCGTTCTGTGAGCTTGTGTGGCCTAGTCCCGTTCTGTGAGCTTGTGTGGCCTAGTCCCGTTCTGTGAGCTTGTGTGGCTGAGCAGTTGTTGCTCCTAGATGTTTCCACTTCACAACAACAGCACTCACAGTTGAGCGGGGCAGCTCTAGCAGGGGAGAAATTTGATGAACTGGCTTATTGGAAAGGGGGCATCCTATGATGGTGCAACGTTGAAAGTCTCTGAGCTCTTCAGTAAGGCCCTTCTACTGCCAATGTTTGTCTTTTGAGATTGTGTGGCTGTGTGCTAGATTTTATACACCTGTCAGCAATGGGTGTAGCTGAAATAGCCAAATCCACTAATGTGAAGGGGTGTCCACATACTTTTGTATATACAGTGTATCAAAGTTTATTTGTCATATGCAAAGGACAATGAAATCTTAGAAGTGGCATTGTGTGTATAAGTGTGGTTGAAACTGTCTGTCCCTTCGTCTGTTAGTCAATCAGTCCGTCTGTTTGTCTGCGTGTATGTATGTGGTCAAGTATAGACAATCTGTCTGTAGGGTTATTTAAAGCCTTTACTGGTTCAGCAACACCTTTCACACCGTATTTCACTACTTCTGTGCAGAAACACATGGTGCTGAAGAAGGGACGCTATCGCATCGATTTGGATGTACTTCTGTTTCCATGGATGTGGACCTACAAGACTCCAGGCTCCGGCGGCCATGTTCCAAAGGGCTCATTTGGGAAAGTCCACTTGGCCCAGGATACCGTTACCAGGAAGCGGATGGCATGTAAACGAGTGAGTCAATGAGTCCGCGTGCAGGAATGTCTGGCATGTTTGCAGAGTGGATTTCTCGAAAATGCTTCTGGCCGATCTATGTGCCAAGATTGATTTCTGGCAGGAAGTTTTGTTTTCAAAGCAATAGAAACTAATTTGTTAGGCCAATATAAAAGCAGAATGTCACATGTGAAGTCAGTCAGGTATTTGCACCCATAAACTTTGAAAGCTGCAACAGAACATCTAGAAAGAGGAACACTATGTACTGTAGAAAGAGACAAATATTTATCTGCGACATCTCAAAAGCCAGTATTGCAGACAGATAGAAACTGAAAGTATTTGTCTGGTTACCCCACAGGAAACCCCCCACGCTAGTTTATCGCAGGGCCTAACCCCCAATCTATCTCCTTAGTGCTGAGTGTCAAGCAGAGACGCATCAGGTCCCATTTTTACAGTCTTTGGTATGACCCGGCCAAGGTTTGAACTCCCAACTTTCCAATCTGAGGCAGGCACTCTAATCACAATGGTACTTCACCTGGGGTAGAAGAGGATATGGCTTTTATATTATTTCTGCCCACAAATAGTTACACACGATGGGAGTGGCTTCCTGGTCTGGCAATTCCATAGTCAGTGGAATGTTTACATACTAAAGACTTTGTAGATACTTTGCATAATAGACATATTTTACTGTACATGTCTAAATCTCTTTTTAAATATAATGTCTATAGGATGTTCTTTAATGCCTTAATGGTTCTATTCATGCTACTAGATCCCCATGGAGCATTTCAAACCAGCCGATGTGGAGATCCAGGCCCGGTTCCGCCACGAGAACATTGCAGAGCTCTACGGTGCTCTCCTCTGGGACCAGAACATCCATCTGTTCATGGAGGCCGGCGAGGGAGGCTCGGTTCTGGAGAAACTGGACAGCTGTGGACCCATGAGGGAGTTTGAGATCATCTGGGTCACCCAGCAGGTCCTCAGGGGCCTGGAGTATCTGCACTCTCACAATGTCATCCACCACGACATCAAACGTGAGTGGAAAGTGCCCAAAACAAACGTTAAAAAATGCACATTAGTACACTCAATTAGTAAGCATTAGAGTTAGAGCAAGTTATAGGCCTATAGCCTCTGCTTTTACCACGGTTTCGAAACTCAGTTTTTCTCAAATTCTAGCCCCAAACAAATAAAAATGGAACCCAGGTATGTGTCCAAAACACACACATGCACATTAGTAGTATATGTGTGGCCTCCACTGGGCCCAAGCTGGTTAAATCAACGTTGTTTCAACATAATTTGTTAGTATATTATGACATGGAATCTACGTGGAAAATACATTGGATTTTTAAAAAAAAAGTTGTTTTGAGGGTAACATTTCATCCACAGGATTATGCCATCACGGTAACCAATTTTCAACAGAGACAAACCTTGTATAAGATATGTTGAATTTGTACCTTTGAAACAACGTCAGATCTTCAACGCAATATCCACTAGAAGAAAAAAACTAGGCTGGGCTGCACCTCCTACCGGAGAGTCGATCTATCACCAGCAGTTTTTTTTATTTCTGTCTCCCATCCAGGGTTTTAACCAAGCCCAGCTTAGCTTTGATATTTGTCACGGACTATTACCAATGTGCTATCGTGAGAATTGTTGTGGAGAAATCTACACTTAATAGATTCACTGGAACTATCAAATGAATTCCAAACATTAGGTTCAACAGAGTAAGTGAAATGTAACCATACTTTATGAATCATATATCCTCAATGATGCTATTTAGGCCTATATAGCATTTGAGCAGTCATCAACAGATATTGTTTAAATTCAGCCCTTGTAGGCCTAGGATTTCAAATGAAACATACAGGTAATAGCATATGTTGGATTCACGTCTCCATCTCAACCAAAAATGGAAGTTAATGAATTTAAAGTTTGATTTGATTTCGTCCTATTCTTTCACCTAGATTTTAGGTCAAAATGGAGACGTGAATCCGACATTGTCAATTATTAATTTGTAGACAAACTGGAATTAAAGCAAGACTCACTGGCAAACATGGAGCGATCTCCTTCAAAAGTTTATATTTGGTTGCGTTAACAACCAAACACAATTCAATATCACTTTTGCAATACAGTAAATAGCCTATTAACTGTCGAGAAATTAACAAATTACATGTTGGATTCACATCTCCAGCTCAACCAAAAATAAAAGTTAAAGAATAGGATTAAGCCAGTGGATTAGAGGGAACTATCCAACCAGTAGAATTGTGCTTGATTGCATTGTCAATCAAACACAATTCAATATGACTTTTGTAAGATAGGCTATTTACTAACAAACTAATGTAACATTCAACTTTAAAATGAGTAACGCATCCATGACCACATTTTGAAGTTACTGTAACAAATGTATTTTTATGTAATCGTGGAAAGCGTGCATGTTCAGGGTTGAAGGTCTTTGGAAATCGAAACAATGGCTATAATAATTTGCACAGATTCTCAAATGGCATTGTTCACTTGCACCATGTACTTTAATGTCATTTCAACTAACTGCATTCCAGTTAATTTGGTTGTGCTATTAGATGAAGCAGTGATGACACATTAAGTTGTTGTAAAAACAAAACATCTGACATTGTAGTCCCATTTGAACTTTGGTGTGCTTTTAAATGGTTGAAAGTGCAGTTTAGGTGACAACCAAACCAAAAACCAGACAGTGATTTTCTATTGGAATTTGGTTGTGCTTTTACATGGTTGAAAGCATGGTGATAACAATATTGGGAAAAAAGGTTAAAATCTCATTGATCAACGTATGTAACCAATACTGCCCAATGCTCCACATTGAAATGACATGGTGTGCCCAGTGGGCTGCTACTGTCATTATCCACTTTATGTCAAATGTAACCAAGATAGGACTTTAGAGTAAACTGCACCTTGAACCAACGGCTTCATAGGAAACCCGACCACAGACAACTAAAGAAACCACGTGAGCCTTGTAAGAAGGCAGGATGAAGCTGTGGTGTTGCTGACGGTGTTCAGGTCAGGTAGCTAACGGTTTTTTTTATAGGGGTTGTCCCAAATGGCACCCTAAACCCCTATTTAGTGCACTACCTTTAACCTGGCCAAAAGTAGTGCACTATATAGGGAATAGGAGCCATTTGGGGCGAAACCCAGTATCTGATTAGCTAGCTACTGAAGTTGCTGAAACACAGGATTTTAGAGTGAGATAGATTAGATAGTAGGGCTGCAGGCAGGTGGCAGTGAGCTAACAGTGGAGTAGCGCAGCGCTGTCCGTCGCACGTGAGATTTGCTTCCAAGATTGTAGTGAGCTAAAGTCAATCACAACACAGCATTCAAAGCTCTGTGGCGCTACAGCTATCAGTCAACACGGTGTTGATAAATGCATTTTAATTTAACCATGAAAAGACCTTTGAGGTTAGAAACCCCCTTTTTTGAGGGGGACCTGGCGAGAGGTCAGCAGGAAGTAGTCGGCGTGTACATGCGACACGAGCACAATACTGTAAATTAAAAACAATTACAATGGTCAGCAGCAGAGCTTTAAACTCAGCGAGCGATACCCTCTCCTCCAGTAAATGTATTGTATTAACGTTAACTTTATAATGTTGGGTGTTCCCTAGTAAAAGTTATACTATCTATAGGGGTTAATGTATTGCAATGAACTTTAAACAAAGACCTGTGGACCAGTCTATTATTGTTCAGTCAGTCAATCAGGGCTTGACTAAAGACTAAATGCACTATATGTAGCATCTGGAAATTCCAGTCAGACCCTCCCTCCTTCCCTGCAGCAGGATTGACTGTAGGGCTTCTTAGGAAAAACCAGTGAGTTATTACTTTCTGATGTTTCACTGTGGTCTTGTGCTCTTCCTGTCCTCCAGTCAAAGGGTGCATCCCAAATGGCGCCCTATTCCCTATGAAGTACCCTATGTAGTGCCCATAGGACTTTGGTCAACAGTAGTGCACTATATCGGGAATAGGGTGCTATTTGGGACACACAAAATATGTAATGTTACCTCAGTGAGGTAAGGGATCAGGGGGACAAGGAGGGAGAGGAGGTTTGGGAAAGCCTGCTTATTCATTATAACTGTCAAATTCTGTGCCAAAACCCTGAAAGATGTTTGTTTGACTTCAGTAATGACTTTTAAATGCTTTAGTTCCCTTTTTCTTTAAGCTCAGTCAAAAGCCATATTCAGAGACTCATCATGCCTCATAGCATGCTCTGTGTGAACTTTAACTTTACATCAGTGCAAATGTTGATACTTCTCGCTTCCTTAAATGTACATACAGTTCCTATCACACATACTGTATGTCAAGAGCAATTTCAGCAAATGATAGAAGAAATGTGGACCTTGTGACAAACATTTAACAGAGTCGCATGTTAGCACACACTATATTAGGCTCTGAGATTATACTGTATCTTGCAGCACATGTTCTTTAGCTTTGACATGGCTGAACTGCACAGCTTTTCTGGTGAATCTCACTCACCCTCTCTCCCCCCTTTCTCTATTCAGCCAGCAACATTGTTCTGATGTCAGACAAAGCGGTGCTGGTGGACTTTGGCCTGACGGTGCAGATGACAGAGGAGTTGTACACCCCTAGGGACCTGCGCGGCACAGAGGTAAGTGACTCTGCTCTCTTCAACACCCTCCGGCCTATGACATAACAACAAAAGACACTCTTAGGTTTATGACATAACAACAAAAGACACTCTCAGGCCTACGACATGACATACAGGGTTAGGGTCAATTAATTTTCAATTCAGTCAATTCATTTTTGGGGGGGATTTCAGTTTACTTCCTGGTGACCTATGACATGACAACAACAAGAGCAAATTCTTACTTCGTGAGAAGTTCAATAGGTGTGTTTACTAGAAGGGAAAATGGCAGTTTTTCCGTTCAAGATTGAGATCAAGCGATGCCTCAGGGCATTCTGAAAATTATTTAGTTAGTAGACGTGTCAGTGCTTGTCTCACAGTGTCCCATAGCAAAGGAAATGGTGCAGGGGAATCACATCAAACACGAAGAGATATTGTATAGGTTTATAGGTGGACTATAGGTTTTGTGAGCAATGCTTAGGCTACAGAGTTGTCTCAAATTGACATTGTTTATCAGTAATAATACAGTAGGTTGAAAGCCTTTGAACACTAGCATTTTCAGATTCCAATTTACATCCTTATTCAGTTGGGAAAATCTTGGAGGAGGCATTCACTCTGTTCTTTCTCACGACCCTCCCTCTGCTCATCGTCCTCTTCCTAATCCTCTCCTCAACCCTCTCCTCCCCTCTGTGGTGACCTATACCCCTGATGGCTGAGTGGGAAAGTCCCAGGGCAGAGAGACTGACACCCAGCATTAATAACAGGGAGGGAGATAGCTAGCCAACAGAGTGGAGCTGCTGAGACTAGGCTGACATTAGCTAACATGGGGGAAGGCTGGAAATTCCAGTTGAGAGATGGACTCTGGTCTGATGTTTACTGTTTCACATTTCACAGACCGTACACAGTGCAGTTCCGAGCCTAACACCAGCCCAGCTGCTCTTAGGGTTCCTGTATTAATACATAGTCATAGAGACACTTTATTATTAATTTTATAACTGTTATGATTATGATTATCACTGGCAACATGACTACATTTTTATTTATTTTTTACATTTGATGAAGAAAAATTTTGGGTACTGTCCAAACACTCATTTTCTTATTCAACAATTGACATTATGCCATTGACCCTGTGAGTAACCATTGACCCTTTGAGTAACTGTGGTCTTGTGTTTTCTTCCTCAGATGTATATGAGCCCGGAGGTGGTTCTGTGTCGAGGACACAACACCAAGACGGATATCTACAGTCTGGGAACCACCATTATCCACATGCAAACTGGCAGCCCGCCCTGGGTCAGGAGATACCCACGCAGGTCCTACCCATCCTACCTCTACATAGTAAGTGCTACTCTCCCTATCTCCCTCTCTACCCATCCTACCTCTACATAGTAAGCATCTCCTAAAAGTAAAAAAAAAAAAAAAAACTATTAGGTGATTTATGCACTTCCAATAAATGCACAAATATATAAAGTAGTGTGGCAGAAGTTGTTTCTGCATAGTCATTCCACTAAGTAATGGGACAATGGAAAGTGGATGGATGAAGTGTATAAATAAGAGAATGGTGAACATACAGGCCTTCCTCTTGCTACACTGACAGGGCTGAAGGAGGGGAAACCCCCACTTGTAGCCAGTCTTTGAAGCAGACAGATGTTTTCATCACCCAGTTTACATTTCCACGGCATAGGCCTAGATTCTTGCAAGATCATTTCTCAAACATCATGTGATCCCTTAACGTGACTGCCTGCATCCCAAATGGCACCCTAATTCCCTGTATGGAGCACTACTTCTGACCAGAGCCTTAGGGGCCCTGGTCAAAAGTAGTGCACTATGTTGGGAATAAGTTGCCATTTGGGATGCTGCATCTGTCTCTGGCACATTATCAGCATACTCCTTCAGGCTCAGTACAATAGTTCTGTTTTGCTTTTAACAGTGTTGTTCATGATCACATTCCTGATTTGAAGAGGTCACGTTTCTTTTTTTGGATTGGCTGCAGTTCCCGAACCTGACTTTCTGTCGCTAAAAATACTGAGATTTCTGCTTATGCGGCATCCAATAGCCTATGTCCTTTCAGCTGCTGCTCAGTGTGCAGTCACTCCACGCTGCCGCCTGTACACAAAACAGTTGGAACAAATGTAGTTATTTGTCTGTTGTAATATATTAGGCTATTGCAAACATAAGCATGACACAAGCAGGTTGTTTAGCAATTCGATCTTATTCCAGGATTCAAGATTTCGGGAAAACCAGGGAATTTATTGAAAGTTCAAGGAATTTTGCAACCCTACTTGTACATCAAACTTGTTTTACACTCGGGGAGTTGTGCCCAGAGATAGCATGAGTTGCAGGATCGCTTTTATTCTTACCTAGCCATCACCATGACTAAAAAGACAAGGAATGCTTATAGTGATGGTGGCTAGGTCTCGCCTAACCTGACACCGCATTCTCACGTTCCAATAGAAGACTCATATGTGAAACTGTTGCATCAGACCTAGTTGGGTTGTTTTCTTTAAATAGAGCAGTGTTGGGTTGTCAATGCTGGGTTATTGAGAAATGACCCAGCGGGTCAGACCGGAAGACTGGATGCGCAGTTTTGTTGTTTTTAACCCAGCATTTTTTTTTTAGAGTGTAGAATTATAAGAATAGCTGTGAAACCCTAATTATCTATATGGTTCTACCACAGAGGTAGGATGGCTTTACTACAATTCTAATTCCATGGCTCCCCTCAGATCCACAAGCAGGCCCCTCCCCTGGAGGACATAGCAGAGGACTGCAGTGGTGCCATGAGGTCCTTCCTGGAGCGAGCCCTGGAGAGGAACCCTGCCCAGCGCAGCTCTGCTGCCGAGCTCCTGAGGGACGAGGCCATCAACCCTCCCAGGGAGGAGCAGCCACGCTGCTGGAGCCTGGACTCAGCCCTGGTGGAGGCTTCCCACCCTCTGAGGCAGCACAGCCAGCAGCCTGACACCACACAGGGTAGGGACTTATATATATCTTCCTGTTCTCTATCATCGTACTTCCCTAAAATATACTTTGTTCCTCATATTCCCTACAAAGGTAGGCAGGGACTTCAAATGTTAACTGTGCTGTGGTAAAATGCCTACGCACTTCCTCAAGCGACACGTACACACTAATATCTGTATGAAACTTCATGAGAGCGTATGTTACCAATAACAATACAATTCCCTTTTTTTGCAGAATCGTCTCTGTACTCTGAGCCTGAGGACTCTGCCCACCTGAGGAGGAAGGGATCACTGTACATTGACCTGGGGGCAATGACTGGGTACTATAATCTAGTAAGAGGCCCCCCTGCTACAGAGTATGGCTAACCCTGAGCGTAACCCAAAGACACATTTAGTAAGACCTCTGACAGAAATTGGTCTGGTAAAGCTATAACTGTAACCTTTAACCTTAGCCTGGTACTAAGATAATGACTTTATTATCCCCATGGGGACATTTTGGTATGGGTGAACTGATAGGTCAGAGACTCTCAGGAAGTTGAGTTTGGAACTCATGAAGACTCAATGGTGAATGTGTGTCTGATATGTTTTGAAAGAGTCACCAGAAGGACAGAGGGTTGGGTAGAGCAGGTGAAATGGACGCTGTAGCTATCTTAGTTTGCCATCTCTCAACAGTGCTGAGCTTCATTGGTTGAAAGAGATGTGTTACTCAGTAACTCTGGGTTTCATTGGTCAACAGTGGAATAAGCGACATCTTGTGATGTGCTCTGTAGATACATGATATATTAGCATGTTTTACAAGTTTGTTTCTTGCTCTCTTAAAAATAAAGGTGCAAGTTGGAACCAAATGACATTCTCGAGAGCGATGCCATAGGGGAACCATGTTAGGGTCTTTGAAGAAGCATAAATGGGATGGTTCTTTGAACAACCATACAAAAATCCAAAACCGGTGTGGTTTTTTTTTTAAGCCTTATTTGCATATTTCCCAGGGTGCCTTTCGAGTGAATATTAGAGTTAAAAGTACTACCCATGACTGTTTGCTAGTGATAAAGACATGCTTGATGCATTCACTCATTTTCAGTTTTTTGGCTTCACCAAGAGAAATCCTAAGTCAAATTATTTAAAACAAAACATATTTCATAAGGCCTTTTTCGAGTGCCTAGTTGTGGCCTGAAACTCATAGTTTACAGGCCACAATATGCTGGCTTTATAAGTGATGTGTAATTCCTATTGGAATCCAGCCAGACTGAGGATATTCAATGTTTGACATTTTTATTCACCCACAACCTGCCTTCAAAATGACTGCCAGGGTTGGAGAGACTAAGATACTCATATCTTAAACATCTAAACTGGAACAACCATTTCAGCAACGGGTGCAATAAGTCCAAGTAACAGATTGGATTTGTTTATAAGAATGTATGTTATTTATATTTGAGTAGCATAGGATTTATGAATCAATCAATGTGCATGCAAAAACATTTTAAAAAACAATGTAAAAAAAATCGACCTGCACTAGGGCCTGCTGGGAAATATGATAATGATGGGTGTGGTTTTGGTTCAACTCTGGTTATTAACACCAACAATGGGGTTCTTTTACACTACTGAGTGTTAATTTACCTCTACAGTGTTAATTTAACTTGATTCAACACTAGAAATGTTACACTGAAAAATCAACACTAGTTAACACTGGCCAATTTACTGTGTGCTATGAAAGGGACACACATCTGCAGGCTTCAATACAATTCCAAAACCTTTTAGAATTCCGAAGAATCATCACGTTAAGAACCCCACATTTAACTCAAAGGTTCTTTATCGAGAAAGAGTTCCCCAAGGAACCTTCAGAGTTTAGGAAGAACCATTTAAAAACCTTTTTTTTTTTCAGCGTAAAGAAATGTCTGCATGTGTCTTATGATTGAGACATTCTGTGTGTCAATATGATTTCTGACAATGTATTTGCGGTTTGTACAAACCATATTGTCTGAATGAACTTTTTGTTTGTTCCTGTGGAATCTGAATATTATATTTTGAGTACTTGCTATGCAAGTTACACTATGTAGTACATGTGTAATCAATGATCTTTTACATGTATTTTACCTATTGGATTTGTGGTTTTCTAACGAGATAAATGTCTGTAGCATTTTGTAAATTGACTTCAGTCTCTTACACGGTACTTTGTCTCAATATGAAGTTGAATTACTGAATAACATGTCATATAATTCATCTGAATAAAATGAAAAAGTCAACACCTGTGTTTTTGTCATGTTAATGGTTGAATAACTAGATCAAATGGAAGGGGGACATCATATTGAAGGTATATTGAAGGTATCTGGTGAACGAGTGGGAGGTTTTCATTTTTGGTCAGCTTCCACTCTGTGTGAACATGTCACAGCGCAGGCAGTCAGCTCATACACACAAACACCTGTAGTTACTAGTTCCTATTCTGAAATGTTTTTGAAGAATTGCAAATTGTTATTATAAAGTTTGCATATAAGTCGCTCTGGATAAGAGCGTCTGCTAAATGACTTAAATGTAAATGTAAATGCATACTATATACATTTACAACTCTTCCTTCAACTACTATGTGAGTGGGCTCCATCCAACATGCTCAAATGTTTCTGTTACACAACTACAGTATCCGTCTCTGTGTTTTCTGGTACTTTGTGTATGAAGAACAGTTCCTCGATAGCATCGGAGATCAATTTCCTTATCAGGAAGCATGTTGCTCCAATCTCGCTGATGTCATGGTAACAGTGTGTGGGCAGGACCGGTGACAGGGCGAGGGCGGGTATCAACTAGGTATTCCCTGACCTCAGATAACTATGACTAACACTGACGTGATGACCATATATGGCTGTATGAGTGGCTGAGATGCAGAGAAACCTGCTACTGTAAATTCTGTGTTATTCACTAATAGATCTGAGGCAAACCCCTCTGATGATCACCATCCCCCACACAGCGAGTATCCCAAATGGCACCATATTCCCTACATAGTGAGCCCAATGGGCTCTGGTGAAAAGTAGTGCACTATATAGGAGATAGGGTGCTATTTGGGATGCAGTCAGTGTGAAAGGGAAATGCACGCAGAGATAATATGATAAATAGCTCACACCAACGTTCGCCCTGAGGTGGAATCTCTGAGAGAGAGAATGAAAGAGAGAGAACAAACAGACACATCATAATATCCCCAGTACAGAACACAATTTGACCCAACCAAATCAGGAGAAAACAAAAACAAAATTACTTGACACATTTGAAAGAATTAACAAAAAAAAGAGTAAACTAGAATGCTATTTGGCCTTAAATAGAGATTACACAGTGGCAGAATATCTGACCACATTGACTGACCCAAACTTAAGGAAAGCTTTGACTATGTACAGACTCAGTGAGCATAGCCTTGCTATTGAGAAAGGCCGACCGTAGGCAGGCCTGGCTCTCAAGAGAAGACAGGCTATGTGCACACTGCCCACAAAATGAGGTAGAAACTGAGCTGCACTTCCTAACCAAATGTATGACCATATTAGAGACACAAATTTCCCTCAGATTACACAGATACACAAAGAACTCAAAAACAAATCCAATTTTGATAAACTCCCATATCTATTGGGTGAAATACCACAGTGTGCCATCACAACAGGAAGATTTGCGACTTGTTGCCACAAGGCAACCTTTTGTACTTTCACTATTTGCACATTTTTTTTATTTTAATTTTACCTTTATTTAACCAGGCAAGTCAGTTAAAGAACAAATTCTTATTTTCAATGACAATTTTGTGTGTAATGTTTACTGTACATTTTTATTGTTTATCATCTAGTTCACTTGCTTTATATGTTTCCCATGCCAATAAAGCCCTTAAATTGAAATTGAGAGATAGAGACCATAGCTGGTTTCTCATTATGAAGCTATGGTCAACTCATTATTGACACTGAGTCAGTCTTTGATCTTATCAGCGATGAGCGTTGCAGGGGAATCCACTGAAGCCATTTTATGTCGCTGTTTATCAATGAGCCCCCAAGGGAGAGTATGAGGTAAATCCGGTGATGTACACTGAGTATACAAAACATTAAGGACACCTGCCCTCTTCATGACAGACTGCTGCGTTGACCATATCAACGCCAAACCGACAGTCATGTGTCATGACAGCAGTAAAATTCCGCTGAGTGACCATTGAGTCACGGTAATCTCCTCTTATGCACTCTGGACATGAGTTGGTAGTACCCAACTCCTTAAATATCAATCAGGTCTCTACTGGCCTGGTACTACTGGCCTAGGGCTCTATTGTCCCTCTAACATTCTGACATCAATGCAATTGAAAATCACACCAAACACTTATCCAGAAAACAGTATGTGCTTTTAAAACTCACCTCATTGTGATTGATTGATTTGACAGGTTGAAACTAAGTGGACAACATGGATGTTCTTTAAAACCTAACACAATGAAATGGATAGCGCTTTCCAAGGTAATGATTCATTCAAAACACCCATATGCATAGGCCTATAAAGTACTGAATTAAAATAGTACTGAAAAAAAATTCAGGACCCTGTCTTTGAAAGATAATTAGTAAAAATCCAAATAACTTCACAGATCTTTAAGGTCACAGTTATGTAAACGTAGGACACTAAAGAGGCCTTTCTACGGACTCTGAAAAACACCAAAAGAAAGGTGCCCAGGGTCCCTGCTCATCTGCGCGAACGTGCCTTAGGCATGCTGCAAGGAAGCATGAGGACTGCAGATGTGGCCAGGGCATTACATTGCAATGTCCGTTCTGTGAGACGCCTAAGAGAGCACTACAGGGAGACAGGACGGACAGCTGATCGTCCTCGCAGTGGCAGACCACGTGTAGCAACACCTGCACAGGATCGGTACATCCGAACATCACACCTGCGACAGGTACAGGATGGCAACAACAACTGTCCGAGTTACACCAGGAACACACAATCCCTCCATCAGTGCTCAGACTGTCAGCAATAGGCTGAGAGAGGCTGGACTGAGGGCTTGTAGGCCTGTTGTAAGGCAGGTCCTCACCAGACATCACTGGCAACACCGTCGCCTATGAGCACAAACCCACCGTCGCTGGACCAGACAGGACTGGCAAAAATTGCTCTTCACTGACGAGTCATGGTTTTGTCTAACCAGGGGTGATGGTCAGATTTGCATTTATCGCCGAAGGAATGAGCGTTACACCGAGGCCTGTACTCTGGAGCTGGATCGATTTGGACGTGGAGGGTCCGTCATGGTCTGGGGCGGTGTGTCACAGCATCATCGGACTGAGCTTGTTGTCATTGCAGGCAATCTCAACGCTGTGTGTTACAGGGAAGACATCCTCCTCCCTCATGTGGTACCCTTCCTGCAAGCTCATCCTGACATGACCCTCCAGCATGACAATGCCACCAGCCATACTGCTCGTTCTGTGCGTGATTTCCTGCAAGACAGGAAAGTCAGTGTTCTGCCATGGCTGCCATGGCCAGCGAAGAGGCCGGATCTTCTTACAATACTTAGCCTACCGCATATTACGCACGGGACAAATTGATGAAAAAAGATTTAAGATGTCTTTGGAATATAATTGGTCTAGCCTATAGTCCAAAATGTAACAAATTCTAGTAATCGCCTTTGACTGTGGACTGTATTATTATGTGGATGTACTGGTTACCTTATACGACGCTCCAAACATTCTATCCATGCGTCTGTTAGAGAGCGTATTGAGTACAACAGTATGAGTCATAATACCCATATAACTTAGTTGTTAAACCCGGAAATGGTTCCAATCGTTTCTACAACATTCATTTTTCCGTAGGGGATTTTAGAACTACTTCGTACAGGTCTGTGTTTCGCCTGTAATTAACCGCTAATGTGGATATCATACAGAACTACACATCCTGTCGGACGCTTTGAAGTAATCACTTAAGGTGCAGGGTGGGTAAAACCTCCACATTTCTCCATTACAAGCTACATTAGCAGTTTTGAATTACTATAATTTTTTTAAATTACCTTTGCGTTTGTAGCTAACCTTAGGTCTCTCAGTCGATCAGAAGCAAGGATGGTTCTGTGCTATGTACCGGATTGTAACCACTACTCTGATAAGAACACATGCATTTTATGGTTGTCCAACCATGATTGCTAGCTGCTAACAAGCAGCTAATTAAGTCAAAGATCTGTGGTTAACTATATGCTTTTGAAAATTAGCTAGATAACCAATGACTGTAGTTGCACATTATATTCCTTACAAGTAAAAAGAAAACCAGCATAGGCTAGCATAATGTCTGTTGTGACCTTATCACTGACAAGTCCTTTGTGTGCTAGCCAGCTAGTTAACATTAGCTCATGGTTTGTGTGGTCATACTTTTTCATGTGGTGACATGCTACCTAGCTAACGTTAGCCCACCAGTGCATGGATATAACGTAAACTCACCCCATTCCGTACAAATGTGCGCAACCGCAACATTCAAACGAGGCTACAAAGAAAACTAATGGGACTGTAGCGACTGTGTTGACTTCAAAATCGGGGGTGTGAACTAGGTTTCTATTCAAGCATTGCTCGACATGGTAATGGCTCTAAAGTATTGGAGAAAAGTTGAAAAAACGGACCCTCCATTACATCGTGACGTGTCATGTCGTAACGTACAGCACACATAAAGCAACCATTTCTGTCTTACAATCTCTCTCCACCAGGTGTAGCACTTCTCTCATCGTTTAAAAACCAGAAATGAACAGTGACGGGGGTAAAGGGGGGATACCTAGTAATTTTTTTGCGTCATCATTGCATGCGATCATCATTCTCAAAGCCACTGTTTACTTCTAAGATCACCCTAAAAACCTGATTAAACTTCGACACAAACCTTCAAATAGATATGTAATGACACATTATATAAACTCTTTATATTGTTTTATTTACATTTTAGAGGCGATAAGGTGATAAGTTTGACAGATCGAGTGAAAAAAGCAATTTTCCCACGTAACATCTCTCCTTCTCACTATCACGCATTAGTTTCGCCTCCCTACCCGCCATTTTTAAAAAGACCCGACGGGGCTCATTGTCTTCTTGAATTATGCAGAAACGGGCAGCGTGGGGGTCATGTAATTGATTCTGTTGGAAAGGGGAGAAATTGTGCTTTACAATGGTATTGAGAGTACAGTTGATCTGGAAGTATTACCTTTTTGGGGAGCTAAAATAAGGTCAATTGTACCAAGGCGATGTACAAAAGTGAGTGAGTTTACGTTAGCTGGAATCACTGGCCACTTTAATGGAAAACTAGTCATTTTAATGTTTACATGCTGCTTTACTCATCTCATATGTACAGTCAGAAGTTTACATACACCTTAGCCAAATACATTTAAACTCAGTTTTTCACTATTCCTGACATTTAATAAGAGTAAAAATTCCCTGTCTTAGGTCAGTTAGGATCAACACTTTATTTTAAGAATGTGAAATGTCAAAATAATAGTAGCTTTTATTTATTTCATTACATTCCCAGTGGGTCATAAGTTTATATACACTCAATTAGTATTTGGAAACATTGCCTTTAAATTGTTTAACTTGGTTCAAACATTTCTGGTAGCCTTCCACAAGCTTCCCACAATAAGTTGGGTGAATTTTGGCCCATTCCTCCTGACAGAGCTGGTGTAACTGAGTCAGGTTTGTAGGCCTCCTTGCTCACACATGCTTTTTCAGTTCTGCACACAAGTGTTCTATAGGATCGATGTCAGGACTTTGTGATGGCCACTCCAATACCTTGACTTTGTTGTCCTTAAGCCATTTTGCAACAACTTTGTAAGTATGCTTGGGGTCAATGTTCATTTGGAAGACCCGTTCGCGACTAAGCTTTAACTTCCTGACTGATGTCTTGAGATGTTTCTTCAATATATCCACATAATTCTCCTACCTCATGATGCCATCTATTTTGTGAAGTGCACCAGTCCCTCCTGCAGCAAAGCACCCCCACAACATGATGCTGCCACCCCTGTGCTTCACGGTTGGGATGGTGTTTTTTGGCTTGCAAGCCTCCCCCTTTTTCCTTCCAAACATAGCGATGGTCATTATGGCCAAACAGTTCTATTTTTGTTTCATCAGACCAGAGGACATTTCTCCAAAAAGTACAATCTTTGTCCCCATGTGCAGTTGCAAACCGTAGTCCGACTTTTTATGGCGGTTTTAGAGCAGTGGCTTCTACCTTGCCTAGCGGTCTTTCAGGTTATGTCGACATAGGACTCGTTTTACTGTTGGTATAGATACTTTTGTACCCGTTTCCTTCAGCATCTTCACAAGGTCCTTTGCTGTTGTTCTGGGATTGATTTGCACCTTCTGCACCAAAGTACGTTCATCTCTAGGAGACAGAACTTTTCTCCTTCCTGAGCGGTATGACGACTGCGTGGTCCCATGGTGTTTATACTTGCGTACTATTGTTTGTACAGATGAACGTGGTACCTTCAGGCATTTGGAAATTGCTCCCAAGGATGAACCAGACTTGTGGAGGTCTACAAAGAAAATTCTGAGGTCTTCGGCTGATTTCTTTTGATTTTCCCAAGATGTCAAGCAAAGAGGCACTGAATTTGAAGATAGGCCTTGAAATACGTCCACAAGTACATCTACAATTGACTCAATTGGCCTATCAGAAGTTTCTAAAGCCATGACATCATTTTCTGGAATGTTCCAAGCTGTCAACATAGTGTATGTAAACTTTTGACCCACTGGAATTGTGATACAGTGAATTATAAGTGAAATAATCTGTTTGTAAACAATTGTTGGAAAAATTACTTGTGTCATCCACAAAGTAGATATCCTAACCAACTTGCCAAAACTATAGTTTGTTTACAAGAAATTTCTGGAGTGGTTGAAAAATGAGTTTTAATGACTCCAATCTAAGTGTATGTAAACATCCGACTTCAACTCTATATACTGCATTCTATTCTACTGTATTTTAGTCAATGCCATGCCAACATTGCTCAATCTAATATTGATACATTTCTTAATTCCAATCTTTTACTTTTAAATGTGTGCGTGTATTGTTGTGAATTGTTAGATACTACTGCACTGTTGGATGGAAAAATGGAAATCGGTATGTAAATCAGCATGGAGCTAAACTGAGCAGACCTTGAAGTAGTTGTTCCCCTGGCTTTTGTAGAGTGATGGGTAACGATGCTTTGAGGGTGGCTGTTGTCGATGTGTGCAGAGGGTCCCTGGTTCGAGCCCAGGTAGGGGCAAGGAGAGGGACGGAAGCTACACTGTTACATAACGTTGCCCATGAATGTAAGTTAGGCTTGCGAGAAAGCGTTTTAGACATGTAGCCTAGGACAACAACTACAAGTGTGTACTGTGACAGTGATAGACCGTTTCGTCAACATGAAAGAGAGGAGGACGGCATAGGTGTTTCTCTACAAGTACGGGGAGTCTACTTGTTTTTCTACTTGCACAAACGCGTGTGCATACACACACACGCACACGCACAAACAGAAATCAGAACCATGGATAGCCACATTATATTTAGCTTATGTTGATTGGACAAAATAGTTGTTGGTATCTTTTAGTTATTAAACTAAGCAGAGGTGATTTGATGATGTTGAAATGTTGAAGTTGAAATGGTGCTGGAATAGTGGAGGCAGCTCCTGTTTTCTTTGCGACTTGTGGTAACTCTCTGTGGTTCTAAATCAATAGTTGTTCAGTGGTCTGACAAGCCATTCCACTGAACCTGCTCCGTCCGGTTCCTTATCCACTAAAGATCCTTCTCTGTGGGCTCTCGGGACAAAGGGTGATAGTCTTTGGCCGTACAGGTCCTCCACTGACTGCACCTGGTTAGGCATGGCTATCTTCATCCACTCGCATTCCACAACCATGCAGATGATATTGTGAACTGTTAAAATAGGCTCCATGGCTACACTGATGAACTCCACGGAGGCATTCCCATGTGGTCGAGAGAATCCCCTGGTCACCTATAGAGATCTGCCAACAGGAAGGATGTTAAGTGCCACATGCCTTTCAATGCATGACTTTGAACACCTTGAAATGCATTTGTTTAACCCTCCTGCTGTGTTCCGGTCGAATTGGACCGATTTACAAGTTCTCTCTGAAAAATGTAGTTCATTTAATCTGATTGTCATACGGTTCCATGACTTTGTCCACAAGGCATCTGAATAAAAAAATACATTTTGATGATTTTCATCAAATTTGGGGTGTTTTATTTAACTTTTGTACACCTGTGGTGTTCCCGGTCTTGACCGGTCATTAGAAATCAATGGGTGAGACTACAATTAGTATATAAAATCTAGTTCAGGCACATGCCCATTCATAAGATGGACACACTTCCTCTCCCAGACCCCCACATGCATGTGTGTTTGAGCACACACACGCACAGACACACTTCACTCCTCTTCTTGGCTTCCATGGCAACCCCGACGGGAACCTTTCCCCAATAGAATCTTTCCCCCATGGGAACCACACCTGTTGGCATTCTCACAAACAATCGCAACATCGTTTCAATAATATATAGAACTTTTCTCGCAGCTTTGGTATATAAAGGCCTCGCTCACAATTCATTCTGTGGCAGCACAATGACCAAACGATATACTGTATGTGAGGCTCTTGATCATATCTTTGATCGTGACACTGTAGTCCTTGTTAAACTTTGACACAAGGTAGTCTGTGATAAATAGCACAATACGTTTCATCTGAGAATTTGTTATCGTCAAAATAATCCATACATGCCTTTTTAAAACAAAAACCAGTTGTATGAGCTCAGGTCAATGATGACTACAGGCTATAACTAGCAAATTCAAAACGTGTAAAGTTCACAAGAACTTAAGTTGACAAAAAGATCTAACACAACATTAGGTGATAATATATGTATTATTATGGATTTATAATCAGCTATAACGGGGCAGTAATTTTGGACCGGGAACACAGAATGAATTAACATGAGGACTTCTCAAACTAGACACTCTAATGTACTTGTCCTCTTGCTCAGTTGTGCACCGGGGCCTCCCACTCCTCTTTCTATTCTGGTTAGAGACAGTTTGCTCTGTTCTGTGAAGGGAGTAGTACACAGCGTTGTATGAGATCTTCAGTTTCTTGGCAATTTCTCTCATGGAATAGCCTTCATTTCTCAGAACAAGAATACGCTGACGAGTTTCAGAAGAAAGGTCTTTGTTTCTGGCCATTTTGAGCCTGTAATCGAACCCACAAATGCTGATGCTCCAGATACTCAACTAGTCTAAAGAAGGACAGTTTTATGCTTCTTTAATCAGGACAACAGTTTTCAGCTGTGCTAACATGGACCGATTTACAAGTTCTCTCTTGTAAACATGGCAAAATGGTTTTGTATTGATCCTTTTTAAATGATAAACTTGGATTAGCTAACACAACGTGCCATTGAAACACAGGAGTGATGGTTGCTGATAATGGGCCTCTGTACGGCTATGTAGATATTACATTAAACATTTTAGCCGTTTTCAGCTACAATAGTCATTTCCAACATTAACAATGACTACACTGTATTTCTGATCAATTTGATGTTATTTTAATGGACAAAAAAACGCCTTTCTTTCAAAAAGAAGGACATATTTAAGTGACCACAAACTATTGAACGGTATTGTATATACCATTTTTTAAACAGCCCTAGACCATTATTTCTCCTCCATCAAACCTTACAGTTTGCACTAAGCATTGTGACAGGTGACTCCTGGCATCCACCAAACCCAGATTTGTCCGTCGGACTGCCAGAGATTCATCACACCAGATCAAGCTTTTCCACGGCTCCAGAGTCTGATAGCGGCAAGCTTTACACCACTTTGGAACGGTAGTGTATATAGAAGGCATTGTATTGCTAAGATGCTCAAACTTAACTTAATAGCTACACTGACCGACACAGGATACACTTTATCCCTCATGCTGGCCCTGACCAAACCAGTAAGTTGCCCCTCACTATTGCTGCACTTCTCCACGTGGCCAGACTTAGTGGTCTTCTCCCCTTTTAATGCTCTTATGCTCATCCTTGAAAAATGCCTTAAGGTATGAAATAGACACCAAAAGTCGACATACTGTACAAACAATTATCTAGGCAAAAATGTATTTTTGATCTACTGCTCTGCTAACTAGCTAGCTAAAGTGTAGTCAGTGGCTAGCTAAAACAGAGACAGCTCATGGATTTATCATGGATTGGGCACAGGTCTCTGTTCTTGCTGGTGAATGATAGCTGACAGTGTCAGCTAGAGAAGACGTGCAGGAGCTTCCTGCAGGAATTTGTATCTCTTGCTCAGCTCTTCTCTGTTGCAAATTCTTCTCTGTTGCTAATAATTGTTTTTAGAGTAAATTCGGCGAGTATGTTGATAAAACTCAACTTGTCCGAGAAAGAATTATACGGTTATCAAAACGTAACACCAAGGTAAGCCTACACCAAACAATACTTAATTTGAAGTGTTTTTAAAATTCACTATGTGAAAAATGAATGGTGGAAAGACAATTGGAACTGTTTCCGTGTTTGACCGCTAGGTTTTATAGGTATTATAATGCGTCCACTGTGCGGGACTATAGGCGTAGGCGATGCTGTTGGTTCATTGATTGTGCAGGCCGGCTTACCGAGTTAGCCTTCAATTATAGTGAATTTGTATTTGATTTTGAATAGTCAAGTAATAGGGCATTTTTTTTTACAATGAATAGGCTGACACATTACCTTTAACTACAGACTCAGATCTTACCACTGTGCATTTCCATGTCCTCCCCTGTCTCCTTCATTCCTTCCTCAAGCACACACAGACAGGGGCTGTCAACAGTTTAATGAAATATGTTTCATTGTGAAACATGTTACTATCGATGTTCCCGAACAGATTTCACTTGGTTTCCCAAATGAAGCACTGGCTAGCTGCAGGAACAGGGTTGGAGAGCACATGGCATACAGAGTTTGGGCAGAATATCACCTGTAGTGCAGCGAGAGGCTGCATACTCCTCCAGCCTGGCAACATAACATCAAAAAGAATTTCACAAATTCAAAATATACACTTACTGTACAATGTTGTAACCGATTTTAACAGTTGCAGCCGACAGTATTTTTCAGTGACAAAATGTTTCTGGCGCCCGTCTTCCATTTAGGCCAGGGATGGGCAACTTTGATGGGGGTGGGGGCCACAAAAACTAAAGACAGACGGTACTGTATGAAGATTTCATGCGATGAAACATGCTGTCGGGTCTACCAGTCGTCTTATGCCGGACTGTGCATGTGCAGGCCGTCAACTCAAAAGCACTCCTTCGATATAAAGTTGTTTTTGACCAAAATTCAAACGTGTCAGTTGGTCACTTTCACGAGGTTTGAGTAATAACATGTTCAACTGCTTAAGACATTGGCTCGATTCTAGGTTCTGCCTTCATATTTCGTGAAAATGAATAACTAAGGAAGAATGTTTCACTTCTTTCATTGACTTCTCTAACTAGCAGCCCATATACAACTGAACAAAAATATAAACGCAACATGCAACAATTACAGTTACAGTTCATATAAGGATATTGAAATACAATTAATCTATGGATTTCACATGACTGGGAATACAGATAATGCATCTGTTGGTCACAGGATCAGAAAACCAGTCAGAATCCACCATTTGCCTCATGCAGCGCGACACATCTCCTTCGCGTAGAGTTGATCAGGCTGTTGATTGTGGCCTGTGGAATGTTGTCCCCCTCCTCTTCAATGGCTGTGCGGACTGTAAGTTCCTGGATATTGGTGGGAATTGGAACACGCTGTCATACACGTCGATCCAGAGCATCTAAAAGATGCTCAATGGCTGACATGTCTGGTGAGTATGCAGGCCATGGAAGAACTGGGACATTTTCAGCTTCCAGGAATTGTGTACAGTTTTGTGCGACACGGGGCCGTGCATTATTATGCTGAAACATGAGGCGATGGCGGTGGATGAATGGCCGGGATCTCATCACTGTATCTCTGTGCATTCAATTTGCCATCAATAAAAAGGAGTGGCTGGTCTCAGAAGATGCCGCAGGTGGAGAAGCCGGATGCGGAGGTCCTGGGCTGGCGTGGTTAAACCTGGTCTGCGGTTGCGAGGCCAGTTGGACGTATTGCCGAATGATCTAAAAGGACTTTGAAGGCGGCTTATGATAGATAAATTAACATGACATTATCTGGCAACAGCTCTGGTGGACATTCCTGCAGTCAGCATGCCAATTGCACGCTCCCTCAAAACCTGAGACATCTGTGGTATTGTGTTGTGTGACAAAACAAAAATGCTTAGAGTAGCCTTTTAGATGCATCTGTGTAATGATCATGCTGTTTAATGAGCTTATTGATATGCCACACCTGTCAGGTGGATGGTTTATCTTGGCCAATGAGAAATGCTCAATAACAGGGAATGTACACAAATTTGTGCACGAAATCTGAGAGAAATAAGCTTTTTGTGCGTATGGAACATCTCTGGGATCTTTTATTTCAGCTCATGAAACACAGGACCAAAACTTTAAGTGTTGCGTATATATTTTTGTTCAATATATGTTTTGATTTCTAAGACATTCTAAGGTTTGCATCATTCACAACTAAAGTTACCAAATAACTCTAAATCTAGCTTATAGGACCGGTTTCAAATGATCACTTTTATGCTCAACATAGACATTTCATATGTGCACTCGCGCCGTAATGGGGAAAATATCCTTTCTATTTTATTCAGCTAAGTTCAATTATATTCTTCTTACAATAAAATCATATAAAATAATGCCACGGGACTTAAACACATATCTTGTCTGCTAAATGAACAAGCCTACAGCCTATGGCATGGTGTATAGCCAGATTACATACAGTTAAATGTTATCAACTCATTTTCTCTTCTTCTGAAATACATTTACTTTTCAAAAATAATGTAGACGTCCATAAGGCTGCTTGTATGGAGGCCTGGAGACGCTCAACGTATTTATGTTAACTAATAGTCAATTACTGTGAGACCAGCAGTCTTTTGCATGACAATGACCTGCTGAGCTAATTTCATTCCTGCCACAGCCCTAGCTGCAACTCAATATTAGGTAAGTGTTCCTAATGCTTGCTACAGTATACTCAGTGTATATCAAATCAAATCAAAGTTTATTTGTCATGTGCACCGAATACAACAGGTGTAGACCTTACAGTGAAATGCTTACTTACAGGCTCTAACCAATAGTGCAAAAAAGTTATTAGGTGAACAATAGGTAAGTAAAGAAATAAAACAACAGTAAAAAGACAGGCTATATACAGTAGCGAGGCTATAAAAGTAGCGAGGCTACATACAGGCAACGGTTAGTCAGGCTGATTGAGTATGTACATGTAGATATGGTTAAAGTGACTATGCATACTGTATATGATGAACAGAGAGTAGCAGTAGCGTAAAAGAGGGGTTGGCGGGTGGTGGGTGGTGGGACACAGTGCAGATAGCCCAGTTAGCCAATGTGCGGGAGCACTGGTTGGTTCGCCCAATTGAGAAGCCTTTTTGTCCTAGACTTGGCACTCTGGTACCGCTTGCCATGTGGTAGTAGAGAGAACAGTCTATGACTGGGATGGCTGGGGTCTTTGACAATTTTTAGGGCCTTCCTCTGACACCGCCTGGTGTAGAGGTCCTGGGGAAAGTGCAAGGGTAAAAGTGTGGGAGTTTGCTGAATGGGATGGTGTGGCGTTTGGGAAGTGGGGTGATAGCATGAGGAAATTGGTAGGTGGGGGGGTAAGATGTGATGCAGGAAGGAAGTAGGAAAGTGTTGTAATGGTATTTTGGGTGTGGTGTGTTAATGGTGAGTCCAGAGGGTAGAAAATGTAATTAGTTCTCATGGGGTGGTGGTGATAGGGGTGTTGGGGATGGGTACTGTACTTGCTGAGGCCTTCAACATTATAAAATAACAAACGTGATGTGTTTAAAAACCCTGAGTTTACAATGAACTGAATGGTAGAACATTGGGAATTGAAGGTCTCTGATTGGGTCAAGTCTAGCCTGGGTAGGGTAGCAGTCTGTGCCATCATTCGACTCCTTGGCACTCCTTATGCCAAAAATGATTTGGTTAGGCCAGAAAAGTCACGTCATTTCATTAAAATGACGTGGAAACAATGTTGATTCAACAGTGTGTGCCTAGTGGGTGACATTTGTTGACCCCAATAACTCTGTTGCCGTATCCACAATAATATTCCACCTGCCATTTCTGCTTTCTACAATCCGAGTCACGATGATAACCTTTCCAATGAAAGCTATAAGTCAAATTTATTTACTATCAAAGTGTCCTTTGACATTTATGGGAGCAATTTCTCTGAACGGACCTCGAAAGCATGCCAGGATTAGTAGAAGCCCCAGTTCTGACAGTAGGTCCACTTACTACGGGAGCAGCCATGGTAGCACCATCAGTCCACCTAGTAGTTCCACCAATCTGCCTACAGCCTCTGCATATGAGACATCATGATTGATTCTATATCTCTGGGCATCTCTCTGCACCTGGCGTCAGCAAATGCTGCACTATGTTCCCCCCTAAAATTACAACACTTAGCCTTCACATTGTTCCCACAGTGACTGTAGTTATGTTCCCCTCCATACTTGGCACATATTTTCTTTACTTTCCACTGAACAGCTACTAAACACCGCAAAGGGGATGGGACAAATTCTCTGACATTGAAACTAAGGAATCCTGTCCATACTTTTTCAGGCAAAATCTTCTCAAACCTCAGTAGCAATGCTAAACTAAAAAATCACTATGCCACCCTTCAAATTTGATTCAATATCATCTATGCACAGAGATAATGGGTTCCCCTGAACTTAGCATAAGTAGTGGGTTCCCCTGAACTTAGCATCTGTGCTGAGCATGGCTAGCACAGAATATTAGCAGTCTAACATTTCCAATGAAGTTAGTTAGCTAGTTTTACTTCTCCTATCTCTTTCTTTACGTCATTGGTTAATGGGACAGGGTGTAGATGTGGCCCTGTGGTCACATCAAACACCATCACTACCTTCCACTCTGATACATCATTACTCTTGTTCCCTAACTTAACCATCATCACGCTCTCTCCACTAGAAATGCCACTGTTTTCGGTAGGATGGTCTCTCTTGTTCTTATTGCTGATCCTCATCCTCCCAACCAATATCATCAGAACTGTCAACCGTATTGAGCGCAGCTGTTGCTTCTCCAAACTTCTCTCCATATCCTCCGTAGCCGCGTCCTCAGTACTCGCCGCAATCAACGCCTGTCGGGGAGCAAGGCCAGTTGGCTGGCTAGCTCCCACTTATCCTTCGATTTGAGGACATTTCCCATATTTCAGCCAATCCAATTTCTCTGTTTCAACTTTGACCTACCGTCTTTGGCGTCAGTAGATGGTAACTAAAGACAAAAGGTGTGTGTGTTCATTTCGGACCATTATTTGGACGAAGGAACACTTCATAAGAGATTTGAGATTTCATTCGATTCTAGAATAAAACCCTCCATTTATACGCAGTCTCATCATTGTGAGAAAATAAGATATACATTATAGAACGTCGGTTATGGAGTTACTACCCCAGAATGTCTGCCTGCTTTTCCAGTGGACGATTCGGGCGGGATTAGTTTTACCTAACTTCCTGCCCCTGTAATTCATTTTTTTCCTCGTTCACAATTGGCCAATATGACGGAAGGCTGGAGGCTCTTCTAGGAGTGAAGATATTTTAAGTGTCTAGGAATAGCCTAATATTGGCCTCATATCCTTCAGTTCGGAGAAAGTCAAAATAATAATGCATATCAATAAGAACCATGAACTGTAAACTATGCAGACAATAACTTAACTGATGTATTTGGCAATTTATGGAATCATTGGCACAATATCGTCCACTTTATCTTTTTAAAGAGACGTATGACACTATGAAAGTTGATATATGACAAAACAGATCATTCATCTGTAGGCTACATGAATAAGCTTAAATTTGTTCCCATGTGCTTACCCAAACTGGGCTGCAGCACCTGTTGAACTCTAATATCACTCAAACCACAGGGAGGGCGATTCACAGAGATAAGTATTATCAGAGGACCTGGGAGTTTGCTGAAAAAAAGGTCGTTTTTTTAGGGCTGGGACAAAAACATTCCTGCTAAGTAAGCTTCATGAAATGGGTTTCCATGGCCGAGCAGGCGCAAACAAGCCTATGTTCACCATGCACATTGCCAAGCTTCGGCTGGAGTGGTGTAAAGCTCGCCGCCATTGGACTCTGGAGCAGTGTGGAAATCCATTCTCTGGATAAATCACACTTCACCATCTGGTAGTCCGACGGACGAATCTGGGTTTGGCGGATGCCAGGAGAAAGCTACCTGCCCCAATGCATAGTGCCAACAATAAAGTTTGGTGGGCTGTTTTTCATGGTTCGGGCTAGGCCCCTTAGTTCCAGTGAAGGGAAATCTCAACACTACGCATTGTAGATGATTCTGTGCTTCCAGTTTGGGGCCCTTTCCTGTTTCAGCAGGGCAAAACGAGGTTCATACAGAAATGGTTTGTCGAGATCGGTGTGGAAGAACTTGACTGGCCTGACCTCAACCCCATCGAACACCTTTGGGATGAATTTGAACGCCGAATGGAAGCCAGGCCTAAACACCCGAAATCAGTGCCTGACCTCACTAATGCTCTTGTGGCTGAATGGAAGCAAGTCCCCATTGCAATGTTCCAACATCTAGTGGAAAACCTACCCAGAAGAGTGGAGGCTATTATAGCAGCAAAGGGGTGACCAACTCCATATTAATGCCCATGATTTCAGAATGAGATGTTTGACGAGCAGGTGTCCACATACTTTTGGTCATGTAGTGTACTCTTAGACTTTTTACTCTTAGTATTCACTTTTACTTGAATCATTTTCTATTAAGGCATCTTTTATTTATACTCAAGTATGAGAATGGAATACCTTTTCCGACCACTGCATTTTAATTTAATTGAACGTATTTCACCTTTATTTAATAGAAAAAGTATATATACAGTGTGTACAAATGAGGTAGGATAAGGGGGGTGAGGCAACAAATAATCCACAGTGGCAAAATGATTACAGTATGGCATAAAGCAGGGTTTCTCAAACAGGATGCACGTTTTGTTTTGGCCATAGTTAGGAAACCCTGGAATAAAGGAGGGACTTCCTCAGGCTAGCTAAATCAGAAACTTGAATTCAACATGTTGTGCTTTATCCCCCTCGCTTGGGCTTCAAGCGGTATTACACATGAAATCAGAAAATATTAACATCTCCAGCAGAGGATGCAATTGGCCTGTGTTTTGAAATGGGACAACAAGTAGAATGCCCTTACCTCCCTCTTAACTTCACTAGATTCTATTGAAACAATTCATTTTTTTGGTGTGAAAAATGCCAATATTAGTCCATGAATAGGAGAGTGACTAAAGAGATTCTCATGGACGTCACATGATGTGTTGTGAGTGAGGAAATGTGGCTGAGTAAAAGCACATCTAGCCAAGTCTCCGTGAGCGTGTGTGAGAGCTGTGCTGGCAGGTGTGAAGCCCCTCACACACACAGGAAGATTAGTAGGGTCCCATAGGAGAAAGTTGAGTGAGTTGCTCCAGACGTTGGGGTGTGTGTGTGTGTGTGTGTGTGTGTGTGTGTGTGTGTGCGTGCGTGCGTGCGTGCGTGCGTGTGCGTGTGTGTGTGTGTGTGTGTGTGTCAGTGCTCACAAAAGGGATTGCGCGTGTGCATGCTTGCATGCGTGTGCATATGTGTTTGCGAGTCAGGACCCAGTGCTGCTGTGCTGGGGCTCTAAGCTCACCCAGGGCACAAAGGAATCCACTGGTCACAATGGAGCCATTGTTTCCTGTAGAAACACTGCAGTCAACCGAGCAGGTGATTACTCCAGAGAGACCAGGACAGGCCATGGAGAACTCCCCTTACTACACTCTACTTTGTAATCTGTTGCACCTCAGAACCTGTATGTGTGTGTGTGAGACTTGTTTTTTGTGTGTGTGTGTGTAGAGTTGTAAATATGATGTGCAAGATGCTAAAACGCTGGTGCCTGCAATGGCAATACGGTTGCTTTCTTCACACAACAGTTTGGCCGTAGGGGAAAAAAAGAAAAAAGAAAGAGTAATTTCAATGTTTGCAAAAACAGAAATAGGTCATTTCTGGCCGAGGCTTTTCAAACTGACAGGCCCATTGAGAGTCTATGGCTGTGTCCCACATGGCACCCTACAGTATTCCCTATATAGTGCACTACTTTGGTTTTCACCAGAGCCCTTTGTGCCCTAGTCAAAAGTAGGGCATTAAATAGGGAATAGGGTGCCATTTGGGACACAACCCATAGAGTGGCAGTCTCTATTCAAGTCAGGAGTGCTCCATCATCACATGCAAATATGCATCAGAACAGGAGCCCTCTCCTCAGCCCCCCCTGACAAAGCTTTGTCTGTATGGCCGTAGTTCTCTCTTGAGTCCAAAGTGTCACCCTATTTCCTACATAGTGCACTACGTTTGAGGTCACTACATAGAGAATAGGGTGCCATTTGGGACGGAACCCGAGTCAGAAGCACCAGCTGGGGCAGACTCCAGAACTTTATGACTGGAGTGTATTCTGTATTTGCCAATGGATGACATTTGACGAGCCGTTTACACGACAGACTACAATGAAGAAGCCTCTTTCCTCTCAGTGCTTCTCTTATGGGATGCGACCTGTGGCACCTGGCACATTGACATTGGTAGGTTTTTAGGGTAGTGGCTTCAGACCACTTCTGTGTCCTGTATTGTAAATGAGGCTACATATGAGGCTACGTCCAAAACGGCACCCGTTCCCTATTTAGTGCACTAATTTTGACTAGAGCCCTATGGCCCCGGTCAAAAGCAGTGCACCAGGCATAGGGTGCCATTAGTGACACAACCTGAGTCAGCTGTAGGGGAGTGTGAGTCATTCCCCCGGTGTTTGCCATACATACATTATCACTGTTTATGTATATGCATGACTCGGGAGTCACTCATATTCTGTTTATTTTTCCTCCTAAAATTGGTTTGGTCTGTGGGCTGTGTGTATTTATTTGTGTGTTTGCTGGTATGTGTGGGTGTATGTGTGTGTGCATCCCTCCATGCCCCTGCATATTATCTTTGTTTTATTTGGCTGTGGTGTCACCCTGACGTTGTTTGCCTGTTTGTTTTGCCCTCTGCTGGGCCGAGCTGAGATGAGGGCTGAGGCCCTTCAGTTTGACTCGGAGCAGGAACATGATACATATTCTCTGAGGTGCCTTTCCCCTAGGCTTCCTTGCAAAGCCTGGACAGTCCTGGCTGAGGATCTTTGGGGAGAGAGGGATGCCCGGGGGCACAGATTGGCTAGAGACAGCCTGTCCTGGCCAACATCACACAATCTGAAGAACACAAGTTGTTCCTATAAAATGTGTGTACCAAATGGCACCCTATTCCCATTTAGTGCACAAAGTTTGACCAGGGCCCATAGGGTATAGGGTGCCATTTGGGACGAAGCTCTACTGCTTTTGGCCGAGTCTTCATCAAGCCTTTCTCTATGGATCTGCAATTTGATTGGGATCTCAGTATGACACAAACAACTGTGGGTTGGAGACACTGAGACTGCCAGGTCACCCCAATTCACTCTCCCTATTTCATTTCATTTCAATGTTTGTTTTACTTCTGTGTTTATCAAGTTACCTCACATCCCAAATTCTGTTTAGTTGACGTTGAGTTCTGAAATAATTATTTTGGAGAAGAACCTTCTCCCTTGGGTGCAAAATGGCCTCCAGAATATGAATTTCTCAATAAGAAAAACAAGGTGATTTTGTCTGTGGCAAGACAACATCTCAGTCAGAGTAGTTTCATTTCACCAGAACTCACCACCAGTGTTTTTTTCCAGTTTAGAATTTCTGCCTGTTCCTACCTGAGTTGCTTCTTGAGGACACTCAGAATGCATCCAAAATGGCACCCCAGAGCCCTGGTCAAAAGCAGTGCACTATAAAGGGAATAGGGTTTCATTTGGGAAGCGTGGGTTCTCTTCAGCCAGAAGGAGCTAGTTCAGTTTTCTCTCCAGCTTATACTGTGTACAGTAGGCTACTGTATTGCCATTGGCAATGGCATTATAATGACATGGAGTAAAACATATTGAGAAGGAGGATACCTCGTCAGCTGCACAACTGAATGCATTCAACTGAAATGTGTCTTCCACATTTAACCCAACCCCTCGGAATCAGAGAGTATCTGAGTATGGAAGCACTTTGACAGGGACTGGGTGGGTGGTGAATGTTTGCCACCATGGTAGTGAGGTGATAACTGTTTCCAGATGTGTTTATCACCAATAAACATTTGGAATAATAAGTCCTTTGTTGGCCGCAGCAGTAATATCTAAAATCTCCATCTTTTGCAGTTTGTGTTATTCAGTCAAAGATTGAAAGGTGGTGGATGTTTGATATGAGCGTGGGTTCTACTGGACAGGACCTCTACAGGCTTTTGTGAAATAACATTCTTTAGGGGCAAGTCAGATTGTATCAAATGTAAATCTGCATCCAAAATAGCAGCCTATTCCCTATATAGTGCACAACTTTTGATCAGGGCCCATAGTGCACATGTAGCTACAGTATGTAGGGAACGGGGTGCTATTTGGGATGCAGGCTGAATGTTACATGTTTAGTGCTCCCAATGTCAGTTGAATTTATGATATAAATGTCTGCCTAACGTCTGTCTAATACCTTCACCACAACATACTGTCTGAGTGATATTATGAAGAACTTTAAATATGATCAATCAGAAGTTGAGGTATTTTAATGCTGTTTTCACTGTAGGCTCTTTCTGTTGAGTACTTACACAGGACCTCTCCACTCCACTACCCTACCTATAGATTCCATCAGTAGCCTGCTATCACATTACACAGTTCTGCTGCTTCACGCGCTGTTTGTGTTGCTGTTCTGTATGTTTCCCAGTCTTGCAGTAAAGATAAGGGTCGTAATCTCTGCTCCAGCCTCAGTGAAAGCACCTCTCTTCCCCAAAGGGAGACCCCCTTGAAAATGTGGACCTAAGTCTTTGTACTTATCTGTGTGTGTGTGTGTGTGAACACAATTTGATTGTGATAGGCAATAACTTGATACACATAGAACTACTGTAAAACAAACACTCAAATGAAACAAGCTGATAGCCAGTGGTCGGACTGTAGTGGGATGCCTCCGAAATGGCCCCCTGTTCCCTATTAATGAACTGGTTTTGACCAGGGCCCATACAAAAGTAATGCAATATATAGCGGATAGGGGGCCATTTTGGGATGCCGACTTAGTCCCTCAACATCCTGGCTGTTTGAAAGGATAAAGAAAGCGCCGCGAAGTCTATGACCCTGTGTAGTTAAAACAACATATCCAGAACCAACCCTGTGGGGGTGTCTTAGGGTTGCAAAAGTCCTGCAACTTTCCTAACATGTCCCGGTTTTCCAACTACTTTTGAGCAGGGCCATTAGTCTCACGTTGAGCATGGTTAACATGACTTTCTCACACTCCTGTCTCTGAAACACAGCACTCACGAAGCAAACTCCACTTTTTCCTCCCATGAAAACCTACGGCGCAAACCAGGTAAAATCACGATATCCAATACACAGAACAGAGTGGTCGTGGTCATGTCTATACTGGGGAAATAGGAGCACATTGAGTGAAAAATGTGTGGATTGTAGTTAACAGAACTTGGCAGAAGTTATTTCATTATTTCACTGTCTCCTTAATCTTCTAATCCCTATTCCAGAGTACTTGGCATGGTGTATCTGTAGCTTTGACACACACACGCACACACGCACGCACACACACACACACACACACACACACACACACACACACACACACACACACACACACACACACACACACACACACACACACACACACACACACACACACACACACACACACACACACACACACAAACAGAGCACCGGCAAGTGTTGTTAATAGAAGCACTAAATCTTAATTAACGGGAGGAAACACATTCTGTGGCTTCAACCCTGATTTATCCCACTTAGGCTGCATTGCAAACAGTTATTTTTTTGGTTGCCTGCTTTCCATGTTATTTTGGCATTAATACGTGTCACATATCAGTTTGCAAACAATGTACAAAACATTGTCACTGAGTTAATAAAGCTGCATACAAACATGGTTGGTTTCTTGAGTAAGGCAGTTCCAAAATGTAGGTATTTCAGCCCAACTCCGTGCTTTCTGTGGTGGAGGGGCACACAGCGGAAAAAAACAGAGCATAGGGGTTGGTAATCTTCTCTAGTTGTTCCGTGATTGGCTCAGTGTTCTGTCACTCATGGGGACATCACTGCAAAACCTACAGGGAGAGAAATTATAGATAAAACGTATCAGTGTTCATTGGCCATTGGACATGAACATTACACAAAAAGTTGGAAATCACATATTTAACAATGAGTTGTTTGTAAGGAATCAGTGGATAGCTTGAAGTGTTGCAAAGCAATCCCTATTTTGCTTCCCTTGCCTGCTATTCGGTGGAGAGGGTGTGTGGTCCAAGGCTGGGTTTAACTGTCTCTTTTCCAAGCTTAAAAGGAAAAGCACAACACCGTGGGCCAGGAAAGGTTGAATACATTGGCCATGATGTCAAGTCATCATGACTTCTGCCGTGTTCAAAACAACTGGAAACTGGGAAATCTCAGACTTTAGTGAGTTCAAGACAACTGGGAAAATACGTTTTGATGTCGGCAACTCGGGCCTCTTTCTAGAGCTCCGACCTGAAGATCACTGATGTCATGATTCAACCTTGTTTTTTTCTGAGTTCCCAGTTGTCTTGAAAGCACCAGTAATCCAGAGAATGACAGACTTGATGACAAAGTTTCATGCCAAAATATGGCCACAAGGAGGACCACAGCGAATATTGTAAGAGCTTTCATTGTCTGCTTGTATGCTCCCTTTATTTATCCTACAGTTTTGACTTGGTGGACAGGGAGAATGCAGTAAGAATGGCCCATGTTCTGAATTCTGTTACTGTACATTTCAAAAGTGCTGAAAAAAGAGTCATTTTGACTACGTCTGTCTTAGCTCGCTAATTAATTAATGTCTTAATCGAAAATACAGATTGCCTCTTATCCGCTAATCGTTCCCTTATGCGATAGTTTGTACATCTCAAATGTTAGTAGAAACCACATTTGTTTAAGCAAGTCAGCCATATCAGCTCTGTTTTTTAAAAAGGTGGTAAATGAGGCTGAATGACCTGTTTCGCTGCCAGACTCAGCTGATAGCCAGTTGTAGCGGTGGTAATAGATTCACTCCATGGTGCTGAAAAGACGCTCTGCTGTTGGGACAGCTTTATGTAGGCCCTAACAGTTTGTGGGCACTGTTTGTCACCGTTATAGTGAAATTAATGTATTATTTAGTGTTGTGTAGTGGCCTTGCTGGCATGCATCTCCCAAAAACTATTTCCATGGTGAAATCGCCAGTGGTCACAAATGGCTCTCTATTTCCTACATAGTGCTCTAGTTTTGACCAGAACCATGAGGACCCCTGGTTAAAAGGGAATTTGGGATGCACACTGAGGCTGAGGCCCAGGGAATAGAGTGGGAAAGAGAAGAGAGAGAAGAGAGAGAAGGAGAGAGAATAAGGAGTCAAAATAGACTATTCCAATTCTCTATTTATTCCTTAAATTCACGTTTACGTTCATCTGCTGGTGCTTATTGGCCCTTTGGCATTGAAAGTACAGTTTCTAATTTGAATTGAATTGAAAGAGAAGTAGATTTGTGTACTATTTACATTGTATGTATGGTAAGAGTTCCTAAGGTGGCATAGAATTCGCTTCATTTAATTCTCTAACACTGACATAATGAAACACTATTAGGCATTGTATTACATGGTCATTAGGAATGTAGTGTTCACTGAGAGAAGCCCAGAGGGCTGGAAGGCAGGGAAATGAGCATTCAGATGTGAGGTGGGTTCTTTTTCATCCCTTTCAGAGTGCCAAGTGTTCACTTGAAACGAGGCACCAAACACTTATGGTGTGCACATTGTCCTCTGGACTGCCCACTGCTAACCGCCCCCACGCCCCTCTCTCTATCCTCCCATCCTCCCTTCGTTTAACTCCCTCCTTCTATCTTTACCTCCCCTGCTTCCCAGCTGGATGTAGTAGCCTCTTATTCTGTCCCCCTCTCTCTCAGCCTATGTCTGAACCTGCCACTTTAATCGCACACACGAAGCCCCGACATTCTCATTCCTTTCCTCAACTTCAGTCTGTTTGCAGGGTGAGGCCAACACATTTTTTATTGGTCCAAGACTCCCATGTTAAAGTACCTTTGGAACATTCAACAGGGAACTGTGTAGACACAACCGTAGCAGGAAGACAGAAGTCAACTTTGTGGAGGAGGAAGAGGAAGAAGAGGAAGATTTATGTCAGTAGTCTGTGTTACCTTTGACCTCTCTTCTCTCTCCCTCTCTGTGTGTGTGTACGTGTGAGAGTGTGTGTTTGTCACTGTGTGTGCCGGCAGTTGGCTATACAGAGTGTTGCTCTCTCTCTCTCTCTCTCTCTCTCTCAGGCCTGTCTGTCCGGCCTGTTTTCTCTACCCCTGACATACACTACATGACCAAAAATATGTGGACACCTGCTCGTCGAACATCTCAATCTAAAATCATGGGCATTAATATGGAGTCGGTCCCCCCTTTGCCACTATAGCAGCCTCCACTCTTCTGGAAAGGCTTCCACTAGATGTTGGAACATTCAGCCACATTCAGCCACAAGAGCATTAGTGAGGTCAGGCACTGATGTTGGGCGATTAGGTGTTCCAATTCATCCCAAAAGTGTTCGATGGGGTTGAGGTCAGGGCTCTGTGCAGGGCAGTCAAGTTCTTCCACACCAATCTCGACAAACGATTTCTGCTTTGACATCGTTTTGTGCATGGGGACATTGTCAAGTTGAAACAGGAAAGGGCCTTCCCTTACCTGTTCCACAAAGTTGGAATAGAATGTCATTGTATGCTGTAGTGTTAAGTTATATATATATTTTTAAACAGCCCTAGACCATTATTTCTTCTCCAACAAACTTTACAGTTTGCATTGGGGTAGGTGGCTCCTAGCATCCACCAAACCCAGATTCTTCCGTCGGATTGCCAGAGAGTGAAGCATGATTCATCACACCAGATCAAGCGTTTCCACTGCTCCAGAGTCTGATAGCGGCAAGCTTTTCACCACTCCAGCTGATGCTTGGCATCGCGCATGGTGATCTTAGGCTTATGTGTGCCGGCAGTTGGCTATACAGAGTGTTGCTCTCTCTCTCTCTCTCTCTCTCTCTCTCTCTCTCTCTCTGCTCGGCCATGGAGACCCATTTCATGAAGCTCCCAACAAACAGTTATTGTGCTGACGTTGCTTCCAGAGACCGTTTGGAACTCGGTAGTGAGTGTTGCAACAGAGGCCAGATTATTTTTATGCTCTACGCGCTTCAGCACTCTGCAGTCCCGTTCTGTGAGTTTGTGTGGCCTACCACTTCTCGGCTGAGCCGTTGTTGCTCCTAGACATTTCCACTTCACAATAACAGTACTTACAGTTGACCGGGGCAGCTCTAGCAGGGCAGAAATTTGACAAACTGACTTGTTGGAAAGGTGGCATCCTATAATGGTGCCACGTTAAAAGTCACTGAGCTCTTCAGTAGGGGCATTCTACTGACAATGTTTGTCTGTGGAGATTGCATGGCTGTGTGATCGATTTTATACACCTGTCAGCAACCAGCGTGGCTGAAATAGCCAAATCCACTCATTTGAAGGGGTGTCCACATACTTTTGTATATAGAGTGTATTACTCGATGGTCAGAGGGAAGAGGACCCTTTTCCCTATATAGTGCACTACTTTTGACCCTATGGGCCCTGTTCAAAAGTAATGCACTAAATAGTGTATCTGCTCTTAACTAGACACACAGGCTGTCTGGAATGTGTGTGGGAGAGGACAGCAGGCAGTACATCCTAACTGATTCTAGCCTCACCCTCTCTCCCTCCCACCACCTCTGGTTAACCAGCTATTGTTCACTGCTACTTCTGTTCTGTGTACAACAGGAAGATGAGGAGATCAGAGAGACTGATGTTTGTAACGACAACAACCATGTTTGTGTTGTTGTGGCGCCAGAGTTTCAAGAGAATGGTTTATGGCCAAAAACAGAGTATATATTTACTTGATCAAACTTTTTCTAAAAGATAAGAGAAGCAATAGTCAAAGTTATTTTATGCAGTGTATTTGTTTTCTTTTGAGCCTTTTTGCATTCAAGCACTGAGAAAGAGAGGGAGAGAGAGTGGAGACAAAGGGAGGGGGTGATATTACAAGCAAATAAGTTATGTTCAAAGTCTACCTCCCCCTCACTCTCACCCCCCTCTCTTCACACACCATTAAAACAACATCAGTTGGAAACCAGGGGAGGAAAGGCATTATTCTTTCTCTCTTTCTCTCTCTCACACATACACTCTCTCTATCCCCACCTCTCTCCCGCCGCCTCCCTCTCATTCTCTCTTTCTCTCTGCATCTGATATTGTTGATGTAGTTTTAATTTCTTTCTTCCTGGAATATGAATAGTGGCTCTGTCACGTTAGGGAGGCCATGCCACTGGGGTTTCTGGGTAGCCTCCTCTGCTTCCTGTTGGATTACTTTGGAGTCAGTCAGGGGCTTCTCACCCCTCCTCTCCTCTCTCCCCTTTCCCCTCCTCACCCCTCTCTCGCCTCCTCACCCCTCTCCCCTCCTGGCTTAGATCACTTTGGAGTCAGGGGGTCCTCACCCCTCCTCTCCCCCTCAGTCGTCCTCTTCCCTCCCTATCCTGGCCTGAGATAGGAGGAGGGGGGACGGCATTGCTCACCATGCCGCGGACCCTGATTTTGGAGAAGAAGTAGAAAATGTAAAAAAAATACCACTTCACTTAACAGATTTGTGTTATTGTTGTCTGTGATGTCCTAAAGAAATTCCTGTGAAATGTGTCTCCTCCTGACGCACGGGCTGCTCCTCCAAAGTAGAAAAGAGGCAAGAAGATCCGGGACCAGGAATCCCCTTGCTCCCCTTCCTCTCCCAAGCCAAGGCTCAGCTTCGAGGCCCCGGAGAGGGTGGGGGGTACTGGGGTGAAGGGGTAGAGGCTGGGAGGGGGGGGGGGGGCTTTTACTGGAGGCCCCACCATGAGGTCCTCATTTGTTTCCTAAACCATTACTGTGACAGACTGTTTACAATCACAGACGGATTACGTTTACACAGGGATTTATGTTATTCCTTTCTGCTGTAACGTATAAACACCTCGCGATGCTTTCCCTGCCCACTGTTATAAATGAATAGTGCCTAGCATGACCGAGGAGGGCTTAGCCTAAGTACACAGAGAATGTCTGATTTTCTAACCCGTGTTGCAGGAAAAACATAGACCCTAAATTCCCTAATTCTTCCTAGTAGAGCAGAATAACAGTAAAGCTCAGGGCCTGACTCAGAGGGTGGTGGTGTCTCTCACATAGTTATAGCCCTCACACACACACACACACACACACTATAGCCCTCCTTCCTGATTCTGAAAGGCAGGCGGTCGGTGCCAGCATGACTCACTTTCCTCTCACTTCAGAAAAATCAACACCCTCTTAAAAAATACTACCTGTGTCAGTAGTGAAATTCTCTCTGTGACCACTAGAGGGATAATAAGCCATATAAGTGATGCGGCAAGCAGCCTTGTAGTTCATCATTTTTGCAGGCTTTTTGAATGGACTTCAACTTGAAAAAATGTAGTACAATTGTCTTTAGTGCAGACTTGTCATGAAAGGCATCTGGCAAAAATAAATTAATCCACAAACACAAATATAATTTTATATATATCTTATATGACTGCATTTTCATGAATTTCATGATATAATCTTGAAACCCATTCAAAAGACCAGGGACATGAACATGGAAATATGACGTAAGAACACATCACTTGCACACGGTATAACAGGAGGCCTATGGAAATATGACATGCCAACACTGAAATTCAAGTTCACCTCAAGTTTAGGGCCTGACCAGAAAAACTCTTGGCCCCTTTTTGAAATCTATTCATATACTTCTGTGAAAGGGAATGTAACTTTTCTTCAACAACTAGTATAGTATGGTAGGGACATTTGGTAATTAATCCATGCTGTCGTAAACACAAAATAGGACTTGAGAAAAATATGCAGCCAATAACTATATCGTTGAAATAGTATCTCTTCATCTGAAACCATTGTCTCATTCTCAAAGTCCCAGCGCCCTAGTGTCCCACCCTATAACCATGTCGATTCCTCTTCTCATGGCCCCACGTCTTACCATGGACCCACCACTCCAGCCACCTTTCCTCTACCCCTGAAGAGACCAGACTGAGCATGGAAACACACACACACACACACACACACACACACACACACACACACACACACACACACACACACACACACACACACACACACACACACACACACACACACACACACACAGACACACACACACACACAAGCACACACACACACACACACACACACACACACACACACACACACACACACACACACACACACACACACACACACACACACACACACACACACACACACACACACACAGACACACACACACACACAACACACACACACACACACACACACACACACACACACAGACACACACACACACACACACACACACACACACACACACACACACACACACACACACACACACACACACACACACACTCTCTCTCTGTCTCTCTCTCTCTGTCTCTCACTCTCTCTGTCTTTCTCTCTCTCTCTCTGTCTCTCTCTGTCTCTCTCTCTCTCTCTCTCTCTCTCAGCATGGCATCATCCTTCCCTTCAAAAGGAAAGAAACACAATAATAACCAACAGAAGAAGAAAAGGAGGAAATATAAAATTAATTTGAATTATCTGTCAGGGCTTTGTGTTGTTTTACTCTGGTGGGGAAATGATAAACATATAAAGCAATGATTGTATACGGAATTTCAACTCAATTTCGACTCTGTGCTTTTATGTTGATGACACTGGGTTTAATGTTGTCATTTTCAATTTACAGCCGACCAGGATGAGCTACTATTTGAAGTTAATGTTTTCGTGTTGTGTTGTGTACCCCAGACTGCAAGACATATATTTATTTATTTTTCATTATTTATGGCCTCTTTTTTTTCTTTGAACCCTCATCAAGACTTTTTGAATGAATCGCACACGAGCACTGAATTTCAGATGGCAATTATTATTCAAATGACCTTACTCATGTGGTGGCCATAAGTGGGATTGTCAGAATTAATAGTCTATTGTCAGTGAAGGAATGAGAGACATCTCTCTGCTCTCTGGGTCCCTTGGCTGACCTGTGTACCACCTGCCTGTAGAGGTTTTAATTAATGCAGTAATTTTCCATATAGGTCTCATCTGACGATGGAATCCCGGTGATGGGGTGCGGGTGGGGCGCGAGTTCCGGAACATTGTGTAACCACAGAGGTTCCACAGTCTCTTCCTCATCCTCCTCCTCTCCTCACAGTCAATGGAACCTCCTATCCCAACAGACACTGCTCTACCACAGACAAACCCTCACTCTTCTCACCCTTCCTCTCGCAGACCCAGGGGTAACAGTGAGCCACATTTAGCTCTGTGTCTTTTTGTGTTGGAATCGTTCACAACAGCCCTTTTCTCTCTTTTGGTTCCTCGCTTCTATAGACGTGGGGAAGGTCATACTGTTCAAACACACACAGTGAACAATGGAGGCTGTCTGTCCCTCATTCACTCTCTCCTTCTAAACACACACGTACACAGTGAGGACTGTCTTCTATTCACTCTGTCTCTTCTTTAAACACACACACAGTGAGAACTGTGTCCTATTCTCATCCATTTATAGACACAGACAACCCAGGCCCTGTGTGTGTGTGTGTTGAGGCCGGGATTAATGTCCTGCTATAGCTCTCCTCCCTGCCTCTCTCCTCTCTGTCCGCACAATGGCCCCACTGACTGGGCCGGTCACAGTGGCCTACTCCAGTTTTGCGGGGACCCCTGCAAGGTCTGAGCAAGGGTCCCAACCCCCCGGCAAAAGAAACATATATATATATATAGAGGGGGGACCAACTCTATATTAGTGCCCATGATTTTGGTTGGAATGAGATGTTCGACTAGAAATTGGCCACATAATTTTGGCTATGTATATACACACACACATCTCACAGTGCATTTGTAAAGTAGTCAGACCCCTTTACTTTTTTCAAATTTTGTTACCTTACAGCCTTTTTATAAAATGGATATATATATATACTTTTTTAAAATCAATCTACGCAAAATGAAAATGCAAAAACAGGTCTTTAGACATTTTACATAAGAATTCAGACCCTTTTCTCAGTTCTTTGCTGAAGCACCTTTGGCTGTGATTAGAGCCTTAGCAATCGGCGGAGAATGGCCTTGGTCAGGGAGGTGACCAAGAACCCGATGGTCACTCTGGCAGAGCTCCAGAGTTCCTCAGTGGAGATGGGGGAACCTTCCAGAAGGACAACCATCTCTACAGCACCACCAATCTGGCCATTATGGCAGAGTGGCCAGACAGAAGCCACTCTTCAGTAAAAGGCACATGACAGCCCGTTTGGAGTTTGCCAAAAGAAACCTAAAGGACTCGTACAATGTGAAACAAGATTCTCTGGTCTGATGAAACCAAGACTGAACCCTTTGGCCTGAATGCCAAGCGTCAAGTCTGGAGGAAACCTACCTCAGACTGGGGTGAAGGTTCACCTTCCAATAAGGCTGTACCCTAACAAAATGTGGGAAAAGTCAAGGGGTCTAAAATACTTTCCAATGGAACCGTATATATATATTATACTATATATATATATATATATATATACAGTACCAGTAATACGTTTGGACACCTACTCATTCAAGGGTTTATCTTTATTTTTACTATTTTATACATTGAAGAATAATAGTGAAGACATCAAAACTACAAAATAACACATGGAATCATGAAGTAACCAATAAAGTGTTAGAGGTCAGTTAGGATCACAACTTTATTTTAAGAATGTGTAATGTCAGAATAATAGAGAGAGAGAATGATTTATTTCAGATTCTATTTCTTTCATCACAGAAGTTTACATACATTCAATTTGTATTTGGTAGCATTGCCTTTAAATTGTTTAACTTTGGTCAAACGTTTCGGGTAGCCGTCCACAAGCTCCCACAATAAATTGGGTGAATTTTGGCTCTTTCCTCCTGACAGAGCTGGTGTAACTGAGTCAGGTTTGTAGGCCTCTGTGCCCGAACACGCTTTTTCAGTTCTGCCCACAAATTTTCTATAGGATTGAGGTCAGGGCTTTGTGATGGCCACTCTAATACCTTGACTTTGTTGTCCTTAAGCCATTTTTTGCCATAATATCCACAGCATTTTCCTACCTCATGATGCCATCTATTTTGTGAAGTGCACCAGTACCTCCAGCAGCAATGCACCAACAACATGATGCTGCCATCCCCATGCTTCACAATTGAGATAGTATTCTTCGGCTTGCAAGCCTCCCCCTTTTTCCTCCAAACATAATGATGGTCATTATGGCCAAACAGTTCTATTTTTGTTTCAACAGACCAAAGGACATTTATCCAAAAAGTATGATCTTTGTCCCCATGTGCAGTTGCAAACCGTAGTCTGGCTTGTTTATGGCGGTTTTGGAGCAGTGGCTTCTTCCTTGCTAAGCGGCCTTTCAGGTTATGTCGATTTTAGGACTCGTTTTACTGTGGATATAGATACTTTTGTACCCGTTTCCTCCAGCATCTTCACAAGGTCCTTTGCTGTTGTTCTGGAATTAATTTGCACTTTTCGCACCAAAGTACGTTCATCTCTAGGAGACAGAACGCGTCTCCTTCCTGAGCGGTATGACGGCTGCGTGGTCCCATGGTTTGAATACTTGCGTACTATTGTTTGTACAGATGAACGTGGTACCTTCAGGAGTTTGAAAATTGCTCCCAAGGATGAACCAGACTTGAGAAGGTCTACAAATTCTATCTGAGGTCTTGGCTGACTTCTTTTGATTTTCCCATGATGTCAAGCAAAGATGCACTGACTTTGAAGGTAGGCCTTGAAATACATCCACAGGTACATCCCCAATTGACTCAAATTATGTCAATTAGCCTATCAGAAGCTTCTCAAGCCATGACATAATTTTCTGGACTTTTCCAAGCTGTTAACAGGCACAGTCAACTTAGTGTATGTAAACATCTGACCCACTGGAATTGTGATACAGTGAATTATAAGTGAAATAATCTGTCTGTAAACAATTGTTTGAAAACTACTTGTGTCATGCACAAAGTAAATGTCCTAACCGACTTGCCAAAACTATAGTTTCTTAACAAGACATTTGTGGAGTGGTTGAAAAAGGAGTTTTAATGACTCCAACCTAAGTGTATGTAAACTTTCAACTTCAACTGTATGCTGAGCACTTGTTGGCTGCATTTCCTTCACTCTGGGGTCCAACTCAACCCAAACCATCTCACTTGGGTTGAGGTCGGGTGATTGTGGAGGCCAGGTCATCTGATGCAGCTCTCCATCACTCTCCTTCTTGGTCAAATAGCTCTTACACAGCCTGGAGGTGTGTTGGGTCATTGTCCTGTTGAAAAACAAATGATAGTCCCACTAAGCGCAAATCAGATGGGATGGCGTATCGCTGCAGAATGCTGTGGTATTCATGCTGGTTAAGTGTGCCTTGAATTCTAAATAAATCGCAGAAAGTGCCACCAGCAAAGCACCCCCACATCATCACACCTCCTCCTCCATGCTTCACGGTGGGAACCACACATGCGGATATCATCCGTTCACCTACTCTGCGTCTCACAAAGACATGGCGGTTGGAGCCCAAAATCTCAAATTTGGGTTCACCAGAACAAAGGACAGATTTCCACTGGTCTAATGTCCATTGCTCGTGTTTCTTGGCCCAAGCAAGTCTCTTCTTCTTACTGGTGTCCGTTAGTAGTGGTTTCTTTGCAGCAATTTGACTATGAAGGCCTGACTCACACAGTCTCCTCTGAACAGTTGATGTTGAGATGTGTCTGTTACTTGAACTCTGTGAAGCATTTATTTGGGCTGAAACTTCTGAGGCTGCTAACTCTAATGAACTTATCCTCTGCAGTAGAAGTAAGTCTGGGTCCTCCTTTCCTGTGGCGGTCCTCATGAGAGCCAGTTTCATCGTAGTGCTTGATGATTTTTGCGACTGCACTTGAAGAAAATGTCAAAGTTCTTGACATTTTCCGGATTGACTGACCTTCATGTCTTAAAGTAATGATGGACTGTCATTTCTCTTTGCTTATTTGAGCTGTCCTTGCCATAATATTGACTTGGTCTTTTACCAAATAGGGCTATCTTCTGTATACCACCCCTACCTTGTCACAACACAACTGATTGGCTCAAACACATTAAGAAGGAAAGGAATTCCACAAATTAACTTTCAACAATGCACACCCGTTAATTAAAATGCATTCCAGGTGACTACCTCATGAAGCTGGTTGAGAAAATGCCAAGAGTGTGCAAAGCTGTCATTAAGGCAAAGGCTGGCTACTTTGAAGAATCGCAAATATAAAATATACTGTATTTTTACACTTTTTAGTTACTACATGATTCCATAGTTTTGATGTGTTCACCATTATTCTACAATGTAGAAAATAGTAAAAATAAAGAAAAACCTGGAATGAGTAGGTGTGTTAAAATGTTTGACTGGTACTGTATATATATATATATATTTGTTTTGGGGATATTCCTACACATTTGTCCATGAGGCTAAGAGAGAATGTTGCTTTTTCTACACATAACGCTATCTTTTTTATTTGTTTTACAGATCATTTCATGCTATTCTAAACATTTTGCAATGAGGCTGAGAGAATTGAGTATTTTTAAAGCACATTTTCTGCTATTCTGCCATGAGCCAAATGTTTTCCATTTTACAGCTAATTTCCTGTAATGCAATTTTTTTTGCCTTTTTTTATTTTTTATTTTTTTACTGTTTGGGCGGGGGGGTGTGGTATGCCAATGGCCAGACCCTGGCTACATACACACACACAAACACATGCTGGCACATGTGTTATCCATTCACAGTTCAAATGCTTTATCTCAGGGTTTGTTTTTTCCATGTATTCCTGTCGAACATCCTAGGCACTGGCCCCAACAGGAACCGCCATGCAGTTCACCATCCCCCGGCCTCAACACTAAGGGGAAGTGGAAGGTTTAGGAGGGTGTGCCAGTGCCAGACAGACACAGTGAGCTCATTGACATGTTGCGATAAATATCAGCTGGGGAGGCCAAACTCTGGAAAACACTGAATTAATGTTCCTGTTTGATCTTAGGGGCCAGCCCCGGAAACCACAGAAATGTATAACATTATTCAACGACTCACTGTCAATTCTAATAACACAGCAAAGTCAGTCTTTCGCCTTCATAAAGGGTTGGTTTATGTATTTCACACAGCACTAAATACAGGATGGGGGAAAAGTTGAATTCATGCGGTTGGGGAGTCAGGGGGATTCACAGAACGAGTAAAGCTGCCTCTTGTATGATTCCCGTGGCTCAGTCTTAGGGGAAAGGGAAACGGAGGCAAAACGGGCACGAACACGTACACACAGGAACTCAGAAGTCGTCTCCTATAGCTAGTATAAAGGCCAACCCATTGTGATGTTAGAGCATATGTTAGTATGTGTGTGTTATTTTTAGACACTGTGGTTCCGGTGAGCTTGTGTGAGTCCAGTCCTTGGGGTGGCCCAAGAGATTATTGTGGGAGGCGAATGGAAAGACTAGGTTAGTATTCCAGTTCAGTCCAGATCAGTCCAACCAAAATACATACACACACACACACACACACACACACATGCTGCAGTACAGATCAATCCAACCCAAATGCTGAGGAGTGACAAGGGAACTGTCCCATCCCTCCTGTCCTCACATCCTCCTCAAGCTTCCTGAATGCCTCTGACTGGGGATGTGTGGTGTGTGTGAGCATATGTCTGCCTGCATGTGCGTGTGTGCATTTATAATATACAGGGCATTTGGAAAGTACTCAGACCACTTGACCTTTTCCACATTTTGTGTTACATTACAGCCTTATTCTAAAATGTATTAAATTGTTGTTTTTCTCCTCATCAATCTTACACACAATATCCAACAATGACAAAGCAAAAACAGAATTTTAGATTATTTTGCACATAAAAAATAAAAAAATAAAAAAATATATATGTATATATAAATATACATTTACATAAGTATTCAGACTAGGGATGCACAATATATTGGTAAGCATATCTGAATCGGCCAATATTAGCTAAAAATGCCAATATCGGCATTGCCCGATGTCTAGTTTAACGCAGATGTGTAAAACCGATGTGCATACCTATATTTGACCTTTCTTTAACTAGGCAAGTCAGTTAAGAACAAATTCTTATTTTCAATGACAGCCTAGGAACAGTGGGTTAACTGCCTGTTCAGGAGCAGAACGACAGATTTTGTACCTTGTCAGCTCGGGGGTTTGAACTTGCAACCTTCCAGTTGCTAGTCCACCACTCTAACCATTAGGCTACCCTGCCACCGTGCATACCTATATAACGTAAGTAGATGACATAATGACGCCCCGGAAAATACAGCGCTACACAGAACAAAAGCAGAACAACACGCACACTTCCAGCAACTAAACAAGTTCAAGTTGAGCAGTCATTTTAAAGAGTAAGAACATTTCAGCGAGACAACTCAAAGGTGAAATCCATTAACGCCAAGATAAGGGAATTCATTGCCCTTGACAATCAACCGTTCTCTGTCGTGGATAATGTTGGCTTCGCTGACTGGTCGAGCACCAGTACACACTACCAAGTAGGCACTCTTTTTCAGATGTTGCCCTACCGGAGTTACACAGTATTGTTGAAACGCTACTTGCTATGGGCTTCACAGCTATTAGCTTCACAACTGACATTTGGACCAGCCATGTCAGCCCCATGATCATACTGAGTCTGACAGCACAGTGGGTCGACAAGGATTTCGTACTGAGGAAAGCCGTATTGCATGTTCAAGAATGTGCTGGTTCTCATACCACTGCTGCCATTTCAATGGCATTTGAGAACATTTTTGAAACATGAGTACTCCTAGCTCCATTCAAACAACTGACTGGAGAATTAAGCTCAACTGTGTCTGCAGCAGACGTGATACCCTCAGTCATGGCATTGAAACGCCTGCTCAACAAAACTGCCGACACATACTGTGGGGTTAAAACTTGCAAAAGTACTGGAGGCTGTGAACAAGCGAATCGGTGGAATTCTCTCTGAGCCTCTTTACTGTGTCGCCACCATGCTCAACGCTAGGTACAAGGACCGCTACTTCGATGCAGACAAGAAACAGGGTTTACATAATGAGGACATATGGAAAATGCCAACAAAATAACATTTTGGTGTGTGTGTGTTACCTATTTAACTGTACTAGAATGCTTAAAAGGCCACAAAAAAAAATAATATCGGTTAACGGTAACGGTGTCCTTTTTTTGTCAAGGAAAATATTGGATATCCCTAATTCACTAATTCCCTAATTCAGACCCTTGACTCAGTACTTGGTTGAAGCACCTTTGGCAGCAATTACTGCCTCGAGTCTTCTTGGGTATGACTCTACAATCTTGCCACATCTGTATTTGGGGAATTTCTCCCATTCTTCCCTGCAGATCTTCTGCAGGCGGTTATTGTAAAATAAGAATTTGTTCTTAACTGACTTGCCTAGTTAAATAAAAATGTAAAAATCCTCTCAAGCTCTGTCAAGGTTGATGGGGAGGGTTGCTGCACAGCTATTTTCAGGTATCTCCAGAGATGTTTGATCGGGTTCAAGTCCAGGCTCTGACTGGGCCCCTCAAGGACATTCAGAGACTTGTCTCGTAGACACTCTGGCTGTGTGCTTAGGGTCATTGTCCTGTTGTTAGGTGAACCTTCGCACCAGTCTGAGGTCCACAGTGCTCTGGAGCAGGTTTTCATCAAGGATCTCTCTGTACTTTTCTCTGTTCATCTTTGCCTCGATCCTGACTAGTGTCCCATTCCCTGCCACTGAAAAACATCCCCACAGCATAATGCTGCCACCATGCTTCACCTTAGGGATGGTGCCAGGTTTCCTCCAGAGTTGATGCTTGGCACTCAGGCCAAAGAGTTCAATCTTGGTTTCATCAGACCAGAGAATCTTGTTTAGGTGTCTTTAGGTGCCTTTTGCCAAACTCCAAACGGGCTGTCATGTGCCTTTAACTGAGGAGTAGCTTCCGTCTGGCCACTCTACAATAAAGGCCAGATTGGTGCTGCAGAGATGGTTGTCCCTTCTAGAAGGTTCTCCCATGTCTATAGAGGAACTCTCGAGCTCTGTCAGAGTGACCATCAGGTTCTTGGTCACCTCCCTGACCAAGGCCCTTCTCTCCCGATTGCTCAGTTTGGCTGGGCGGTCAGCGCTAGGAAGAGTCTTGGTGGTTCCAAACTTCTTACATTTGAGATTGATGGAGGCCAATGTGTTCTTGGGGACCTTCATGGCTATCAAAATGTTTTTGCACCCTTCCCCAGATCTGTGCGTCTACACAATCCTGTCTCGGAACTCTATGGACAATTCCTTTGACGTCATGGCTTGGTTTTTGCTCTGACGTGCACTGTCAACTGTGGGACCTTATATATACAGGTGCGTGCCTTTCCAAATCATGTCCAATCAATTACATTTACCACAGGTGGACTCCAATCAAGTTGTAGAAACATCTCAAGGATGATCAACGGAAACAGGATGCGCTTGAGCTCAATTTCGAGTCTCGCGGCAAAGGGTCTGAAAACTTAGGTTAATAAGATGTTTCTGTTTTTAATTTTTATAAATTTGCAAAATAAATCTAAAAACCTGTTTTTGCTTTGTCATTATAGGGTATTGTGTGTAGATTGCTGAGATTTTTTTTTTAATACATTTTAGAATAAGTCTGTAAATGTAACAAAATATGGAAAAAGTCAAGGGGTCTGAATACTTTTCAAAGGCACTGAATGTGTGTGCGTGCAGATTTGCACATGTGTTTATGGGGGAACAGTTTAGGCCAGTAATGGGGTTGCAAACAGGATCAATGAGGTCTCTACAGGGACCATGTTTAAACTGAAGACATGGTCGTTTTGTGAAGGGTTACGTAAAAGAGCTTCTTTGTTTGTAACTCATCACTGGCCATTTACTCCGTCCATTAGAGACAACACCGACTGCTGCCAATGCAGAACGGACATGGAAATTAATCAAGCATGAGGGGCTATTGTAATGCGGTCTAGAATATCATATCTTCAGCTGAATGACCAAAGACACAGAGTCTTGGTTGGCACAATTGCACTGTCCTTATTAAAGTTCCTAACTTTTGACCTTGGTCCACTGAGTGTGAGTGTGTGTCTCTGTGTGGTGGTGCAATGGTGTCCCTTCCCTTCCAGAGAGTGTAATTCAAGCAGTTGTAAGTTTTAAGATCTCAGCTTTTTTAGATGAGGAGGGTTAGAGGGGGCGGTCTGGAGTCAAAACTAGATGAAAAACTTCCCTGCTGGGTGACAGAAGGATGAGAGTTCTCATTGGAGACATTGTGTCCATCTCAAATGCCCCCTTATTCCCTACATAGTGCACTACTTTTGACCAGAGACACTATGTAGGGACTAGGGTGCCATTTGGGACACAAATGTGTATGAATGAAACTATGCCATGGATAAATAAAACTGAGAGGAACCAAAGCATATGAGAGAGGGAAAGGAGAGCAGAGATTGAGAGAGATGAGAGACCAGCATGCGATCCTGGGTCGTGTTCAGTAGGGCACACTGTAGCAGAACAGTTACACTCAGTTTCTCCCTGCTGAACATGACCCTGGCTTGTATACTGAACAAAAATATAAATTATGAAACATGTAAAGTGTTGTTTCATGAGCTGAAATAAAAGATCCCAGAAGTGTTCCATAAGCACACTAAGCTTATTTCTCAAAAATGTTGTGCACAAATATTTACATCCCTGTTACTTTATCCATTTATCCTTTGCCAAGATAATCCCTCCACCTAACAGGTGAGGCATATCATAGCTGGGTTCTATATGGCATACCAAGAAACTGATTAAACAGCATGATCATTAGACAGGTGCACCTTGTGCTGGGGACAATAAAACACTACTCTAAAATGTGCATTTTTTGTCCAGCCACCTGGACAGCTGATGAAATTGAGGAGTGTTTCTGTCTGTAATAAAACCCTTTTGTGGGGAAAAACTAATTCTGATTGGCTGGGCCTGGCTCACCATTGGGATTGCCTGGCTCCCAAGTGAGGCCCACCCATGACTGCACCCCTGCCCAGTCATGTGAAATCCATAGATTAGGGCCTAATTAATTTATTTCAATTGACTAAAATCCTTATATGAACTGTAACTCAGTAAAATCTGTGAAATCGTTGCATGTTGCGTTTATATTTTTGTAGACTGTGGCAGGGTGCCGCAGACCTGATCTCAGATATCACCTAGATAAATAAACGGTAACAAACTAAAGTGGGCCATGCCAACTCTAAGGTCACACTCAAAGTGGGTCTGGAGAGCTGGTTGCTAATGGGTATACTCTGGCCAGACGGTTATGTTGGCCAGGCGGTTATGGTCAGAAACACTGGGGTGGGTGGTCTAATTTTAGTGGTATCTTGAGCCAATTCAGTGGTCAATTCTTGAAATTCACTCTTTATTTAATTGATTGAATCTTTTTTTAAATATTTCCTGCACCTGGATGTACTGTAACCTATTTCAGACGCAGCTTGGATTTGACTATCAGCTCTCCTTAACTATGTTTAGTATTAGTAGTGCCCAGTAGCATAAGAAACTAACTGTCCCTCCTCCTCCATCCTCATTCCTCACTAAGCTGATATATCAGGGGGGAAAAGCAGTGTTCTCCTTTTCCCCAGGCCTGGGATGTATGATGTGTATTTAGGTTCCAGCCGGAGGTGCTCTGTGGTGTCTCTTATCAGACTGGTTCTCTTTGATCTTAACTGCAGCTAGACAGGCTTCAGAAAACACAGCTCTATTTTCCTTCCCTATCACACAGCCCTATCTCTCTCTCCACTGTAGGCTACTTACCACTACCTAGATCACCCCAGCCCCAGCCGGATTCCTTTTTCCATTTTTCTTCTAAGGGAAGCTCTGCCTAGAAGGAAGAAACTAAGGGAAGCAGTTAAGTTTATGGAAGCCATTCTAATTGGTTAAGGTTAGGGTTCGGTTTAAGTCTCGGTACGATATGTGATTGGTTGAGTTTAGGGTTCGTTGGCAGCAACAGACAAACCCCCAGCCCCAGCCCACTCCCCTGTTTGCCCTGCCTGCCTGTGTGCCTCCTGACAGGGCATAAAACATCCTGCATGTTCCCCCGGCTGGTTCCTTAACTCAGCGTGACGACAGGTTATGTATTTATGCGCTGGTAATTGTTTGACCCGTTGCACATAAACGTTAAAAATACAAGATTTACCACAAACTGAAACATTGAGACTACTGTTTCGTTACGGGGCGAAGCGCTTCGTGTGTGTGGATCAGGGTCAATTTTACACCTCAGAAAATGCGGAGAATCACATGTGATGTTTTTTAGTGAAAATGGTGAGAATAACCTCTCAAAGGACCCATGCATTTAGGGAGGTCGCTTAACAGATTACACAGTTTTGCTAAATAGCTATCACATTTGGTTCCTTGGAAGTTGTTGGAACTTATATTTTCGGTTTCAGATTAGTTGTGGGAACGAAGCCATATGTTTGAGAACAGAAGTTAAGAATTTGCCTTTTATTTTTCGGTTGCAGGGACATTTTGGTCTGGTTCCCTGAACTTTTTCTTGGAAGGTTTTATTAATGCTCTGAGAATGGAAATTCTAGGTTATTTGGAGGTTTTTGAATAACTTCCTTAATACTTTCACTGAATGTTTCAATAAGAGCCCAGATAGGACATGTGGAAATGTATTTCCTAGGCATAAATCATGCAAACACATTTCTTTCTTATTGTGACACGGCATCAGTGAGATTTTAACCTATAATCTTCTGTTCTCTATTCTTGGAATTGGTCCACGGGGCCACCAGGAAGGAGCTAACATGCTGTGTTTTTTTACACATACAAAGCTGTTTATTTTAGTATATTCAAACAGACCCCATTTCAAAGGAAACAGGCATCAATATCAGGTGTGGCTAATTAGTGGGCATGGCCTACAAACCTGAACACACTTAACAAGATCGATGATAGAGAGTTTTGTTGATGCTGAGAACAGAATGTATTTTCTCTGAACCACACTGAAGTTTTTTAGATTTTTTTTGTGGAAAATTTTCTTTATGCTCCGAGAACGGAAAGCACTGTGTATGTGTACTTGCGTGGAACGTTCTGTGGAAGCACTGAAACTCCCACACAAAAACATTGTTTCTTAACATTCTTGGAACAATTTGAGAACGTTACTTTAATAGATTCACCAGGAAACCTGTAGGAAACGTTATGCTAAAGTACTGAAATTCCTACAGAATATTTTCTTTTCTTTAGGTTCTTGGAACAATTTTAGAACATGGCTTTAAATAGAACCTTGACTGTACTTGTAAGAAACGGTATGATGAAGTACAACAATTCCCACAGAAGAACGTTGTTTTTTTATCGTTCTATGAACTGATTAAGAAAATTCCCAATGTCAAGCCAGTTGGAGAATGTTCTTATTACATTTTTGAACTTTTAGGAAACGTTCTGTTAAAGTAAAGAAATACAAAAATAAATAAAGTTAAGTTCCTTAAATGTGCTAAAAATGTTCCAAAGTCAAGCAACTATCCTGCACCATTCCAAGAAAGACGTGGAAAGGTTTATGCAAAATAACCATATGACAACCACACTTTCACCAAGCTCTAAGAAACATATGTGCTAGCTGGGTTCTATGTTGGCAGAGAGAATGTCCAAAAAGTAAATGTGTGTCAGTATCTAACAGGGTAGATAGTTTGATCTTTACTGGGTCATTGTTTGAGAGTGTGTATTTGTACACCTGTTTGTGTGCTTTTTTGTTCACCCTCTGTATGTTTTTGCAATGACCATTTCCTCTTTACTTGACACATAGTCCACACAGCTTATCTCCCCCTACCTCATGAACACACAGAACAGAAGCATACTAAACCTGCTCAGAGTCATGTTTAACCTGCACACTGGAGTAAGAGTGTTCCTCCTACCACTTCTCCTCACTCCACCCTTACGGAAAGAACATGTGTAAAAAAATATATATATTTACATAAAAGAATGAGTCATTAGGACAGACACAGTGCATTTAACATACATATTTTACTTACACGATTAAATTGTTCAGTAATTTATGCAGTAATTCTTATTCAACTGGGATTTGAACTCACAACTACTTGGTTCACAGCATTCCGATCTTCCTGCTATGACGCCATGTCAGTGAATTAATTTGCCTACATTCCTACACTTTGAACTTAAGTAAAGTACATCTCAGCTTTGTTAAAAATACACTCGGGAAAAACTATTACATTTATTGTAGTGGTTCACAGTTGCGGTGCGTGGGTAAAATCACTGGGGAAGCTGAAACCCCTTCACTTTTTACACATTTTGTTACATTACAGCCTTGTTCTAAAATGGATAACATAAAACAATGTTCCTCATGAATCTACACACAATACCCCATAAAGACAAAGCAAAAACTGGTTTTAGACATTTTTGCAAATGTATTAAAAATAGAAAACCGAAATACCTTATTTACATAAGTATTCAGACTTAAAATTGAGCTCAGGTGCATCCTGTTTCCATTGATCATCCTTGATATGTTTTGACAACTTGATTGGAGTCCACCTGTGGTAAATTCAATTGATTGGACATGATTTGGATGCACTTTTGGATTAACAGTGCATGTCTGAGCAAAAACCAAGCCATGAGGTCGAAGGAATTATCCTCAGAGCTCCGGGACAAGATTGTGTCGAGGCACAGATCTGGGAAAGGGTACCAAAAAATGTCTTCGGCATTGAAGGTCCCCAAGAACACGCCTCCATTCTTCTTAACTTCTTGAATATAGGGGGCGCTCTTTTAATTTATGGATAAAAAACGTTCCCGTTTTAAACAAGATATTTTGTCACGAAAAGATGCTCGACCATGCATATAATTGACAGCTTTGGAAAGAAAACACTCTGACGTTTCCAAAACTGCAAAGATATTTTCTGTGAGTGCTACAGAACTAATGCTACAGGCGAAACCAAGATGAAATTTCATACAGGAAGTGCCCCAGACTTTGAATGCGCTGTGTTCCAATCCAATCCAATCAAATCAAATCAAATGTATTTATATAGCCCTTCATACATCAGCTGATATCTCAAAGTGCTGTACAGAAACCCAGCCTAAAACCCCAAACAGCAAGCAATGCAGGTGTAGAAGCACGGTGGCTAGGAAAAACTCCCTAGAAAGGCCAAAACCTAGGAAGAAACCTAGAGAGGAACCAGGCTATGTGGGGTGGCCAGTCCTCTTCTGGCTGTGCCGGGTGGAGATTATAACAGAACATGGCCAAGATGTTCAAATGTTCATAAATGACCAGCATGGTCGAATAATAATAAGGCAGAACAGTTGAAACTGGAGCAGCAGCACAGTCAGGTGGACTGGGGACAGCAAGGAGTCATCATGTCAGGTAGTCGGTCCTAGGGCTCAGGTCCTCCGAGAGAGAGAAAGAAAGAGAGAATTAGAGAGAGCATATGTGGGGTGGCCAGTCCTCTTCTGGCTGTGCCGGGTGGAGATTATAACAGAACATGGCCAAGATGTTCAAATGTTCATAAATGACCAGCATGGTCGAATAATAGTAAGGCAGAACAGTTGAAACTGGAGCAGCAGCATGGCCAGGTGGACTGGGGACAGCAAGGAGTCATCATGTCAGGTAGTCCTGGGGCATGGTCCTAGGGCTCAGGTCAGTTGAAACTGGAGCAGCAGCATGGCCAGGTGGACTGGGGACAGCAAGGAGTCATCATGTCAGGTAGTCCTGGGACATGGTCCTAGGGCTCAGGTCCTCCGAGAGAGAGAAAGAAAGAGAGAAGGAGAGAATTAGAGACCGCACACTTAGATTCACACAGGACACCGAATAGGACAGGAGAAGTACTCCAGATATAACAAACTGACCCTAGCCCCCCGACACATAAACTACTGCAGCATAAATACTGGAGGCTGAGACAGGAGGGGTCAGGAGACACTGTGGCCCCATCCGAGGACACCCCCGGACAGGGCCAAACAGGAAGGATATAACCCCAACCACTTTGCCAAAGCACATCCCCCACACCACTAGAGGGATATCTTCAACCACCAACTTACCATCCTGAAACAAGGCTGAGTATAGCCCACAAAGATCTCCGCCACGGCACAACCCAAGGGGGCGCCAACCCAGACAGGATGACCACAACAGTGAATCAACCCACTCAGGTGACGCACCCCCTTCAGGGACGGCATGAGAGAGCCCCAGTAAGCCAGTGACTCAGCCCCTGTAATAGGGTTAGAGGCAGAGAGTCCCAGTGGAAAGAGGGGAACCGGCCAGGCAGAGACAGCAAGGGCGGTTCGTTGCTCCAGAGCCTTTCCGTTCACCTTCCCACTCCTGGGCCAGACTACACTCAATCATATGACCCACTGAAGAGATGAGTCTTCAGTAAAGACTTAAAGGTTGAGACCGAGTTTGCGTCTCTGACATGGGTAGGCAGACCGTTCCATAAAAATTGAGCTCTATAGGAGAAAGCCCTGCCTCCAGCTGTTTGCTTAGAAATTCTAGGGACAATTAGGAGGCCTGCCTCTTGTGACCGTAGCGTACGTGTAGGTATGTACGGCAGGACCAAATCAGAGAGATAGGTAGGAGCAAGCCCATGTAATGCTTTGTAGGTTAGCAGTAAAACCTTGAAATCATCCCTTGCTTTGACAGGAAGCCAGTGTAGAGAGGCTAGCACTGGAGTAATATGATCAAATTGTTTGGTTCTAGTCAGGATTCTAGCAGCCATATTTAGCACTGAAGTTTATTTAGTGCTTTATCCGGGTAGCCGGAAAGTAGAGCATTGCAGTAGTCTAACCTAGAAGTGACAAAAGCATGGATAAATTTTTCTGCATCATTTTTGGACAGAAAGTTTCTGATTTTTGCAATGTTATGTAGATGGAAAAAAGCTGTCCTTGAAATGGTCTTGATATGTTCTTCAAAAGAGAGATCAGGGTCCAGAGTAACGCCGAGGTCCTTCACAGTTTTATTTGAGACGACTGTACAACCATTAAGATTAATTGTCAGATTCAACAGAAGATCTCTTTGTTTCTTGGGACCTAGAACAAGCATCTCTGTTTTGTCCGAGTTTAAAAGTAGAACGTTTGCAGCCATCCACTTCCTTATGTCTGAAACACATGCTTCTAGCAAGGGCAATTTTGGGGCTTCACCATGTTTCATTGAAATGTACAGCTGTGTGTCATCCGCATAGCAGTGAAAGTTAACATTATGTTTTCGAATAACATCCCCAAGAGGTAAAATATATAGTGAAAACAATAGTGGTCCTAAAACGGAACCTTGAGGAACACCGAAATTTACAGTTGATTTGTCAGAGGACAAACCATTCACAGAGACAAACTGATATCTTTCCGACAGATAAGATCTAAACCAGGCCAGAACATGTCCGTGTAGACCAATTTGGGTTTCCAATCTCTCCAAAAGAATGTGGTGATCGATGGTATCAAAAGCAGCACTAAGGTCTAGGAGCACGAGGACAGATGCAGAGCCTTGGTCCGATGCCATTAAAATGTAATTTACCACCTTCACAAGTGCCGTCTCAGTGCTATGATGGGGTCTAAAACCAGACTGAAGCATTTCGCATACATTGTTTGTCTTCAGGAAGGCAGTGAGTTGCTGCGCAACAGCCTTCTCTAAAATTTTTGAGAGGAATGGAAGATTCGATATAGGCCGATAGTGTTTTATATTTTCTGGGTCAAGGTTTGGCTTTTTCAAGAGAGGCTTTATTACTGCCACTTTTAGTGAGTTTGGTACACATCCAGTGGATAGAGAGCCATTTATTATGTTCAAGCACAGGAAGCAGCTCTTTCAGTAGTTTAGTTGGAATAGGGTCCAGTATGCAGCTTGAAGGTGTAGAGGCCATGATTATTTTCATCATTGTGTCAAGAGATATAGTACTAAAACACTTGAGCGTCTCTCTTGATCCCAGGTCCTGGCAGAGTTGTGCAGACTCAGGACAACTGAGGTTTGGAGGAATACGCAGGTTTAAAGAGGAGTCCGTAATTTGCTTTCTAATAATCATAATCTTTTCCTCAAAGAAGTTCATGAATTTATCACTGCTAAAGTGAAAGTCATCCTCTCTTGGGGAATGCTGCTTTTTAGTTAGCTTTGCGACAGTATCAAAAAGAAATTTTGGATTGTTCTTATTTTCCTCAATTAAGTTAGAAAAATAGGATGATCGAGCAGCAGTAAGGGCTCTTCGGTACTGCACGGTACCGTCTTTCCAAGCTAGTCAGAAGACTTCCAGTTTGGTGTGGCGCAATTTCCGTTCCAATTTTCTGGAAGCTTGCTTCAGAGCTCGGGTATTTTCTGTGTACCAGGGAGCTAGTTTCTTATGAGAAATGTTTTTAGTTTTTAGGGGTGCAACTGCATCTAGGGTATTGCGCAAGGTTAAATTGAGATCCTCAGTTAGGTGGTTAACTGAATTTTGCCCTCTGGCGTCCTTGGGTAGGCAGAGGGAGTCTGGAAGGGCATCAATGAATCTTTGTGTTGTCTGTGAATTTATAGCACGACTTTTGATGTTCCTTGGTTGGGGTCTGAGCAGATTATTTGTTGCAATTGCAAACGTAATAAAATGGTGGTCCGATAGTCCAGGATTATGAGGAAAAACATTAAGATCCACAACATTTATTCCATGGGACAAAACTAGGTCCAGAGTATGACTGTGACAGTGAGTGGGTCCAGAGACATGTTGGACAAAACCCACTGAGTCGATGATGGCTCCGAAAGCCTTTTGGAGTGGGTCTGTGGACTTTTCCATGTGAATATTAAAGTCACCAAAGATTAGAATATTATCTGCTATGACTACAAGGTCCGATAAGAATTCAGGGAACTCAGTGAGAAACGCTGTATATGGCCCAGGAGGCCTGTAAACAGTAGCTATAAAAAGTGATTGAGTAGGCTGCATAGATTTCATGACTAGAAGCTCAAAAGACGAAAACGTCATTTTTTTTTTGTAAATTGAAATGTGCTATCGTAAATGTTAGCAACACCTCCGCCTTTGCGGGATGCACGGGGGATATGGTCACTAGTGTAGCCAGGAGGTGAGGTCTCATTTAAAACAGTAAATTCATCAGGCTTAAGCCATGTTTCAGTCAGGCCAATCACATCAAGATTATGATCAGTGATTAGTTCATTGACTATAATTGCCTTTGAAGTAAGGGATCTAACATTAAGTAGCCCTATTTTGAGATGTGATGTATCATGTTCTCTTTCAGTAATGACAGGAATGGAGGTGGTCTTTATCCTAGTGAGATTGCTAAGGCGAACACCGCCATGTTTAGTTTTGCCCAACCTAGGTCGAGGCACAGACACGGTCTCAATGGTGATAGCTGAGCTGACTACACTGACTGTGCTAGTGGCAGACTCCACTATGCTGGCAGGCTGGCTAACAGCCTGCTGCCTGGCCTGCACCCTATTTCATTGTGGAGCTAGAGGAGTTAGAGCCCTGTCTATGTTGGTAGATAAGATGAGAGCACCCCTCCAGCTAGGATGGAGTCCGTCACTCCTCAGCAGGTCAGGCTGAGGTCAAGCAATGGCTCCTTATATGGCTGTGTATGGGTCACGAATGAGCTTAGACTTTCTGCCGTTTCCCCAAGGTGTCGACAGCATTGTGACGTATTTGTAGGCAAATCATTGGAAGATTGACCTTAAGAGACTACATCTACCAGGTGGCCGCTTGGTGTCCTCCGTTGCAATTATTGCGTAATCTCCAGCTGCGTGTATTTTTCGTTTGCTTCGAGGAGAAACACAGCTGCCACGAATGATTTATCATCGAATAGATATGTGAAAAACACCTTGAGGCTTGATTCTAAACAACGTTTGCCATGTTTCTGTCGATATTATGGAGTTAATTTGGTAAAAAGTTTGGCGTTGTAGAGACTGCATTTTCAGATTTTTTTCTTAGCCAAACGTGATGAACAAAACGGAGCGATTTCTCCTACTCAAGTAATCTTTTTGGAAAAACTGAACATTTGCTATCTAACTGAGAGTCTCCTCATTGAAAACATCCAAAGTTCTTCAAAGGTAAATTATTTTATTTGAATGCTTTTCTTGTTTTTGTGAAAATGTTGCCTGCTGAATGCTAGGCTTAATGCTATGCTAGCTATCAATACTCTTACACAAATGCTTGTGTAGCTATGGTTGAAAAGCATATTTAGAAAATCTGAGATGACAGTGTTGTTAACAAAAGGCTAAGCTTGTGAGTGAATATATTTCTTTCATTTCATTTGCGATTTTCATGAACAGTTAACGTTGCGTTATGGTAATGAGCTTGAGGCTATAATTACGCTCCCGGATACCGGATTGCTCGACGCTAGAGGTTAAATGGAGGAAGTTTGGAACCACCAAGACTCTTCCTAGAGTGGGCTGCCCAGGAAAACTGAGCAATCGGGGGAGAAGGATGGTCATCAGGCCAATACCATCCCTACAGTGAAGCATGGTGGTGGCAGTATCATGCTGTGGTGATGTCTTTTAGCGGCAGGGACTGGGAAACTAGTCGGGATCGAAGGAAAGAGGAACAGGCCAAAGTACAGAGAGATCCATAATGAAAACCTTCTCCAGAGCACTCAGGACCTCAGATTGGGGCAAAGTTCACATTCCAACAGGACAATGACCCTAAGCACACAGCCAAGACAATGCAGAAGTGGCTTCGGGACAATTCTCTGAATGTCCTTGAGTGGCCCAGCCAGAGCTCAGACTTGAACCCGATCGAGGATCTCTGGAGAGACCTAAAAATAGCTGTGCAGTGACGCTTCACATCCAACCTGACGGAGCTTGAGAGGATCTGCAAAGAAGAACGGGAGAAACTCCCCAAATACAGGTGTGCCAAGCTTATAGCGACATACCCAAGAAGACTCCAGGCTGTAATCGCTTCCAAAGGTGCTTCAACAAAGTGCTGAGTAGAGAGAGAGAGAGAGAGAGAGAGGCTGACTCCCTTTGAGGAGAGATAACACAGACACTGGCTTTGTGGGACCAAGAAGAGATAGAGTCAGTCAATCACACACGGAAGACCATGACTGCTCAAACACACTACAGAACAGTGAAAGAGCTATAGTTTTGTCTCATATAAAGAGAGTTTTATACGCAGAAACAGGCACCACAAGATAGGAGTATCTTTAATATTTACTGGCTTTTTTTCATTTTGTACATCACAATGTTCGTCTTATGCATTCAAAATGTGCTGAGCTCTCATTTAGTTTGATTTGAAAGCTGAGGTTCAGTGGGTTGTCTTCTGACTCCGGGTGAGGAGTGAGGAGACAGGGTTTGTTGTTGCTGATACTACGTATACCCTTGTGTTTGGTTATGGTGTGTGTTGACATTGGGACTAAAGGGGGACTGCACCCAGGTGCGATGGTCTATGGTCTCCCCTCATTGGAGGAGAGAGTCCTTTTGGAATGACACACAGATCATAGGGACAACAGAGGCCTTACGTCAGACACAAAGAAAAAACACACGTGAAGACACCAACCGACCGACGTGCACTTTCTCTTTCTTGTGCACGCACGCACACACACACGCACACACACACACACTTCAAGGCACACCGAAACCAAAGCAGAGAGAGAGAGTGAAAAAGAGGGGGAGAGAGGGAGGTT